>NC_041382.1:3009748-3031323 GCF_002162155.2 Triticum dicoccoides | reverse complement strand
CTTAGAGAGAGAACTTAGGCGAGTACTGGACTGCAGCTAAGCCCCCGAGTGGGAGGATTGCTCTCCACTCGGTAGGATTTTTTCAAACTTAGGCGAGTACTGGACTGCAGCTAAGTCTCTTAGTGAGAGAACTTAGGCGAGTACTGGACTGCAGCTAAGCCCCCGAGTGGGTGGATTGCTCTCCACTCGGTAGGATTTTTCAAACTTAAGCAAGTACTGGACTGCAGCTAAGCCTCCTTGTGGGAGAACTTAGGTGAGTACTGGATTGCAGCTAAGCCTCTGAGTGGGAGGATTGCTCTCCACTCGGTAGGATTTTCTTAGGCGAAACGGATTCGCGACTAAGCCCACCCACTAGGGGATTTCAGAAGTAAATAAGAACAAAGCAATCGAATGATAGGACCATAAGCTCTTGTCTTTGATAAACAAATTACAAAGGTGTTCCTTATTACATTTTATTCAAACATGTGCTTAAGTATAAAAGGGGCGGAGCAGCTCCGCGTTCCAAGCCCGTGGCTCGTCTTTCTGATGCTCAATATTGTAAAGATGGTATGCTCTGTTGTGGAGAACTTTGGTGATGATGAAGGGGCCCTCCCAAGTCCGGGCAAGCTTGTGTGGCTTCTGTTGATCCACTCGAAGAACCAGGTCTCCTTCTTGAAAGGCTCGACCCCTCACATTTCTGGCGTGGAATCGACGCAAGTCTTGCTGATAAATGGTCGACCGGATCAAGGCCATCTCTCTTTCCTCCTCTAAGAGATCGACTGAATCTTGCCGGGCCTAGTCTGCTTCCTCTTCAGAGAAGAGCTCGACTCGGGGTGCGTTGTGGAGCAGGTCACTTGGCAGAACAGCTTCGGCTCCGTAGACTAAGAAGAAAGGAGTTTGTCCAGTCGACCGGTTAGGAGTTGTCCTTAAACCCCACAGAACTGACGGAAGTTCATCAACCCAAGCGCCTGCTGCGTGTTTGAGATCACGCATCAGTCGGGGTTTCAGTCCTTTGAGAATTAGGCCATTGGCTCTGTCTGCTTGTCCGTTCGACTGCGGGTGAGCGACCGAAGCATAGTCGACTCGAGTGCCCTGAGAGGCGCAGAAAGCTCTGAACTCATCGGAATCGAAGTTTGACCCGTTGTCCATGATGATTTTGTGTGGGACTCCATATCTGAATGTCAATTCTCTGATAAAACTGACAGCGGTGCTAGCATCAAGGTTCTTGATAGGTTTAGCTTCGATCCATTTGGTAAACTTGTCGACTGCAACGAGCACATGAGTGAAGCCGCTCCTGCCGGTTCTTAGCGGTCCAACCATATCCAGTCCCCAAAGAGCAAAGGGCCAGATAAGGGGGGTGGTCTTCAGGGCTGACGCTGGCTTGTGAGACATGTCGGAGTAAAACTGGCAGCCTTCACATCTGTCGACTATATCTTTCGCCATTTCATTTGCTCGTGGCCAATAGAATCCAACTCGGTATGCTTTAGCCACGATGGCCCGAGAGGGCGCATGATGACCACAGGTCCCCGAGTGGATGTCATTGAGGATCATTCGACCTTCTTCTGGTGTTATGCATTTCTGACCGACTCTAGTCGCGCTTCCCTGAACAGTTGTCCTCTTATCACAGTAAAGGCCTTGGATCGACGGACGATCTGTCGAGCCTCTTCTTCATCCTCTGGGAGTTCTTTCCTAAGGATGTACGCAATGTAGGGCACTGTCCAGTCAGGAGTAATGGCCAGAACCTCCATGATCAGGTCGACCATGGCTGGGACCTCGACTTCAGTCGGATCTGTGGCGCTCTTAGGTTGCGGGGGCTCTTCAGTAAAAGGATCTTCCTGAATTGTCGGCGAGTGAATATGCTCCAAAAACACATTGTTGGGAATGGCTTCTCTCTTAGAACCTATTTTTGCCAAGTCATCGGCTGCTTGATTTTTCAGTGGGGGTATGTGGTGGAGTTCTAACCCCTCAAGCTTCTTCTCAAGCTTTCTCACCGCGTTGCAGTAACCAGTCATGGCTGGTGTCGGTGTCAAAACCGGCGGATCTCGGGTAGGGGGTCCCGAACTGTGCGTCTAGGCCGGATGGTAACAGGAGGCAAGGAACACGATGTTTTACCCAAGTTCGGGCCCTCTTGATGGAGGTAAAACCCTACGTCCTGCTTGATTAATATTGATGATATGGGTAGTACAAGAGTAGATCTACCATGAGATCAAGGAGGCTAAACCCTAGAAGCTAGCCTATGGTATGATTGTTGTATGATGAAGTTGTCCTACGGACTAAAACCCTCCGGTTTATATAGACCCCGGAGAGGGTTAGGGTTACACAAAGTCGGTTACAATGGTAGGAGATCTTGAATATCCGCATCGCCAAGCTTGCCTTTCATGCCAAGGAAAGTCCCATCCGGACACGGGACGAAGTCTTCAATCTTGTATCTTCATAGTCCTGGAGTCCGGCTGAAGGTATAGTCCGGCTACCCGAACACCCCCTAATCCAGGACTCCCTCAGTAGCCCCTGAACCAGGCTTCAATGACGACGAGTCCGGCGCGTAGATTGTCTTCGGCATTGCAAGGCGGGTTCTTCCTCCAAATTCTTCATAAAAGTTTGTAAACACCAAGAGTAGTGTCCGGCTCTGCAAAATAAGTTTCCACGTATTGCCACAGAGAGAATAATATTAACACAAATCTAATCTGCTGACGTATTCCGCAGCGTGACATCACACTACGGCCAAGTCTTTATTCGAATCATTTTCACTTTTCCACCTTAGCGTGTTTTGCGAGGCGGTTTCCTTGGCACGTCTTGTCAAAGCAGAGATCGTGTTCCCCATTTACGGGATTCTCATCAATACGGACGTGGGTAACCCAACCGCGCCATTTATCACGGCGCTTGGGAGGCAAGCGAGTTTTACTAGGCTGGTGGGGACGCATAGTCGCATCCGCCCATATAAGGGGATAAGGATCCACCTTTTTACCTACGCCTTCTTCCTCCTTTGCCTATCCATCTTCTGCGCACCCGAGCTCCAGCACCCAAGCCCGCACTTCCTACCTCAACCTTCTCCAACAATGTCCGGAGCGGGAGGCAAGTGGATGGTCTCCTCCGTCACGGAGGGCCATGTCAAAAAGCTAAGGAAGGCCGGATACCTGTCCAAAGACATCGCGCACCGGCTTCCTGAGGAGGGGCAGCTTCTCCCCACCCCAAGGCCCCATGAGAGGGTAGTATTTCTTCCCCACTTCCTCCGCGGACTGGGTTTTCCTCTCCACCCATTTGTCCGCGGGCTCATGTTCTACTATGGCCTAGATTTCCACGATCTGGCCCCAAACTTCATCCTCAATATCTCGGTGTTTATCGTCGTGTGCGAGGCTTTCCTCTGCATCCGTCCCCATTTCGGCCTCTGGCTCAAGACCTTCAACGTCAAGCCAAAGGTGGTGCGCGGCAACCAGGCGGAGTGCGGAGGTGCCATGGCGGGCAAAATAGCCAATGTCCTAGGGCTCAAGGGCTCCTTTGTGGAGACCTTGAAGGGGTGGCAGTCAGGGTGGTTTTACATCACCGAGCCATGCGATCCGAAGTGGATCGCAGCCCCTGAATTCCGATCCGGACCCCCTACGCGGCTCACGTCCTGGAAGGAGACGGCCTTGTCACGGGGCGATGAAGAAGAGGTGACCGGACTGCAAAAATGCATCCAGTCCCTGGTGAACAAGCAGCTCAAGCTTGTCAACGTAGTCCAGGTCATGCTCGTCCGCCGGATCCTTCCGTGTCAAGAACGGGACTTCAATTTGTGGGAGTTCAACCCGGCGCAGCATCGAACTCTGAGCAGGCTCTTCGACATGACGTACGAAGATGTCTGGAGGGGGCTAACCAAAGGCGTCGAGGCTCCCACATCCGCCTCCAAAGACCACGGATTCAGCTCGCAGCGTCCTGCTGGCGAGGTAAAATATTTTCATCTTTTACAGGATGTTAAGTTTTCTTCATAGTTTGACTCTATGCGGGATCTAAACTCCCTCACCTTTGACAAGATTGGCAGGCGAAGTCCGAACTGATTAACTGTCCAGCTCCCTTGCCCGAAGACCCAGCCCCTGCTCTCCTAGTGAAGCTGCTGGTTCCGGCACCTTATGTGGTGCTGGAAAAGAAGGCCAAGAAGAAGAAGGCCACGGGGACTCGAAAGAGTTCCCGGCATATGGTGGTGTAAGACTCGTCGTCCGACGAGTCCGAGACGCACTCCTCCCGTGAAGACGAGGAGGAGGAAGAAGAGACCTCTCCCCCTCCAGCGGGGGGAGGAAAGAATAGGAAGGTTTCCCCAGTAGGGGAGGCCGAAGGGTCCAAGAAGAGGAAAACCCCTCCGCTGGACTACGCCCCCGACGCCGACGAGGACGATGAGGAGTGGCCGGACAGGGCCAAGCGTCTGGCGAAATCATAAGTGTTCGGATACCAGAGTAACTCATGATATTCCTTTTGTTGCGCAGCTTTCCCTAATGTCGAATATAATCATGCAGCCCGCCCAAGGACGGGCTCGATGAGTCGTCGAGCGGCTCCCTGGATTCATCGGACGTGAATTCACTTCTGCCCGCTGCCTCCCCCTGTGCTGTGGATGATGCCGAAGTGGCATCGCGACAAGCTCCAGGGCAAGAGGAGGTGGTCCAGGAGGAACCATGAGGCGACCTCCCAGACTCCAGGAGCAAAGGGGACCAGACCCCCCAGGGCTCTAAGTCCGGCTTTAAGCCGGACACCGCGCCGGAATCATCAACGGTTCCGGACCGCGGCAGGCGAACTCTTGCCAAGAGGAGCAAGCCTATTGAGCCGGCGTCCTCCGTCCAATCGGAGGCGCCGGACAATCTGCTGGAGGTGCTTAAGGGCGCCTCCATCGACGAGGAGCACCATACCATCATGAGTACGGTGGTCCAGAAGGTTCGGTCCGCCAAAAGCGAACTGACTGAAGCTTGTGCTAGCCTTCTAATAGGCTTTGAGGTAAGTAAAAAATATGTAAAAATATTACCGCATAGACAGTAGCCCCTGATGCTCTGTTTGGCGTTCGGAAAGAAAAGCCGAATAGAGGATCTATTAAATATCGCAGGAGTCTAACTAAAAAGGAGTCAATATACGTATGCAGGCTTCGCTGCTGGCCACCGCCGCACTGACTGCGGAGGTGGGTGCCCTGAAGCAGGGCCTCGAGCGGATCGAGCAAGAGCTGGGCCTTGCCAAACGGCAGCTCGAGGAGAAAGAAGGTCAGAGATACCTTATAGAAAAAATGCCTATAAGAAGACGCAATTGCAAAAAATGACAGGAGTACACTGCTTATTGTAGGGGCCACAACTGAGGTGGCGACCCTCAAGCAGGCGATGTCCGAGGCCGAGAAGAAAGCGGCCATGGAGCGCACTGAGCGGGAGAAATTTGAGGCGCAGGTCGGCGAGGTGCAGCAAGAGCTTCAGGCTCTCATGAAAAAACATGAGAGTTTGGAGCTTGACTCGAAGACGCGAGCGTCCGAGCTTGCTGCGGCCCTTAAAACTGCCAAATCTGCCAAGGCCGAAGCCCAGAAGGCCCTCCAGGAATTGGATGCGGTGAAAAAGATAGCGGCGGGTAAGGCATTCTCTATGCAAAGCAGACATATAAAAGTAAACTACTTGTTACTTACCCGAATCCGGAGCTCTCCAGGGGCATTCGCAGATCTTCCCCGCAGCGTATCCGATGCCGCCGCATTCTACCGAGCCGAGGAAGGCAGCTCGACGGAGAAGGTGTTCTGGTCTCAGTACGCTGAGGCCGGACACCCTGTGCCCTTGAGCGACCAGCTGAAGCAGCTGGTCCAGCTCCACAAGGCGGCCGAACAAGCCCTGAAGGGCTTCATAGTTCGGTTGTGGCCTGGAGAGGCCCTGCCTGGGAGCTACTTCGGACTGGTGCGGCGGCTGGTGGAGGCTTGTCCAAGGCTCGAGGTCATCAAGCGCTCCGTCTGCATCGAAGGTGCCCGTAGGGCCCTTGCCCGTGCAAAGGTGCACTGGGGTAAGCTGGACGGTGAGAAGCTTGTGAAGGACGGGCCGCCGCCAGGGAAGGAGCATCGCAAGCCCGAGAACTATTACAAGGATGTTCTGGCTGGTGCCCGCCTTATGGCGGATGAATGTACCAAGGATGCAATTTTTGAATGAACTCGCTCGTGTTATCCTGTGCGCTGAAAACTTGTTCATATGCGCTAAGAAATGCTTGTTGAATTTAAAATATTACTTTCTGTGTGGCTGTTTATCAAAAAATTGAGAGATGGCCAGTCGTCGGCTTCTGCCCCCATGCCACTAGTGCTGGGGTGTTCGGGATAAACCTGAGCGCTCTTTTTCCCATGATTGGGTCCGTCGAGGGAGGCGCTCAGCACAACGAATAAGGCAATCGGACTATAATGCTTGAACACTCTCACTTAGCCATAGAACTCTATAATTTTAAATTTCAGCGAAGCCCCTAGTATTCGGAAGACCGAGTTCGGGACGCTATCCACGCCTTGGCCGGACAAAGCCGGTTCCTCGCTCGAAGCGGCATAAGTCTTTAAGGACTCAAAAAACCTCTCGAACAGCGACCGGTCTCTCGCCTCATCATGACAGTCAGTTTTAGCTTTCTCTACTGAGGTGCTCAGCCCAGCTCAACTGGGGCACAATCGCAGTAGTTCTCCTAGTGCTACCTTAGCCGATATAGCGGAACGTAAGGCACCAAAACATAGGAGCCGGGCAAACCCAACTATTGACCCAAATCATGATTCGGAGCCGATGCATATAGTGCTATAAGTTTGGGGTGCCGCACTTGTGAACGTTGTACGGACTTCTCATGCCATATTGATGGGTACTGAAGCCCCTGGCATATTTTTGCCGTACCACAGTGTACGGATGCAACATGTTATTAATAAACATATATATAAAAAAGAGGATAATGCAAAAAATAGACAAAAAGCTATGCATTGTTTATAGAAAAGGCTGCTATGAAAGAGGAACGATACAAATAGTGCGATAAGCAAAATAAATTGGACTATTTAACATGTCCTGGCCAGGGGCAGGCCACGGAATTGTATTAAAAACAGGTATACTGCTCGCAATAGAGACCACCTGGGAGTTCCATAATGCGGCGTGGCTTGTCTGCTTTCCTGGATCTTGCATCGTTTGTGCGGCAGTTGAATTGCCGAACAGGTCATCCGAAGTATGGAGTCCTGAGAGTAAGAGAAAAAAAGGAATCCGGCGGCCCCTGGTGCGGTTTAAGCCGTATTTCGGGCGTGCCGTGATAGTGCCCCTTCCCCTGTGCCCATGGTATTTCAAGAGCGTAGTTATGTACGCGAAGCACTGGTTTCGCTATATTGCGAGGGCTAGGGTTGGGGCCGCATTGCTACGCTAGCTCAGAACGTGCCAGGCGGTCTTGTTGTAGGGTACTTCGGGCGCGCTTGACAGTGTCCGGCTTTTTGAAGGCCGAACTGGAGAACTGCCTAGAGAGGCTGCTTTGTACTTCTGTTGCGAGCGCTGCCGTGTGCTCCTCCATTCGGAGGGAGCGTTCAGTGTTCCCATTGACCGTGATTACTCCTCTAGGGCCTGGCATCTTGAGCTTGAGGTATGCATAGTGCGGTACCGCGTTGAATTTTGCGAATGCGGTTCGCCCGAGCAGTGCGTGATAGCCACTGCGGAACGGGACTATGTTGAAGATTAACTCCTCGCTTCGGAAGTTATCCGGAGATCCGAAGACCACTTCCAGTGTGACTGAGCCTGTATAGTTGGCTTCTACACCTGGTATGACGCCTTTAAAGGTCGTTTTGGTGGGCTTGATCCTCGAGGGATCTATGCCCATTTTTCGCACTGTATCCTGGTAAAGCAGGTTCAGGCTGATGCCGCCGTCCATGAGGACTCTTGTGAGATGAAATCCATCAATGATTGGGTCTAGAACAAATGCGGCGAAGCCGCTGTGACGGATGCTAGTGGGGTGGTCCCTTCGATCAAAGGTGATCGGGCAGGAGGACCATGGGTTGAACTTTGGGGCGACTAGCTCCATCGCATATACGTCCCGTAACGCACGCTTCCGCTCCCTCTTGGGGATGTGGGTTGCGTATATCATGTTCACCGTCCGCACTTGCGAGGGAAATCCCTTCTGTCCACTGTTGTTCGGCGGCCTGGGCTCCTCCTCGTTGTCGCTATGCAGCCCCTTGTCTTTGTTTTCGGCTCTTAACTTGCCTGCCTGCTTGAACACCCAACAATCCCTGTTGGTGTGATTGGCTGGCTTTTCGGGGTTGCCATGTATCTGGCACAAGCGGTCGAGTATTCGGTCCAAACTGGACGGGCCCTGAGTATTTCTTTTGAATGGCTTTTTCCGTTGACCGGATTTGTAGCCTCGGAATCCGGCATTAACTGTCGTATCCTCATTGTTGTCGCTGTTGACGCGGCGCTTTTGTTTGTTCTGACGCGACCTGTCGCTTTTGTCCTTGGTATTCGAATTACCAGGGTTCTTGGTTAAATTGTTGCTGCGAGCTAGCCAGCTATCTTCTCCCGCGCAAAAGTGGGTCATGAGTGTCGTGAGGGCTGCCATAGATTTCGGCTTTTCCTGTCCCAGGTGCCAGGCAAGCCACTCGTCACGGATATTATGCTTGAAGGCCGCTAAGGCCTCTGCGTCCGGACAGTCGACTATTTGGTTTGGCGGGATTTAGAGCGGCGCCGCTGACGCCGGCGCTTGGGCTGTTTCTTAGAGTTATCATCCCCCGCTGTTCCATCGCCATCTCCATCCTTTGGAGTGTCCACCATATATATGTCATCACGAGGTGGCCTTCCAATGCCCTACAGGTGCTGGTTCTTGTTCGTCTCCTGCATCATCGTCCATGCCGTCGATGTCTTCGGAGTCGAAGTCAAGCATGTCGGTTAAGTCGTCGACAGTGGCTACGAAGTGGGTGGTGGGTGGGTTTTGAATTTCTTCATCGTCCGTATCCCAACCTTGCTGACCATAGTCCGGCCAGGGCTCTCCTGATAAAGAGAGAGACTTTAGAGAATTCAGGATGTCGTTGAAGGGCGAGTGCTGAAAGATGTCCGCGGCAGTGAACTCCATTATCAGCGCCCAATCGGATTCGATCGACAGGGGCGCGGGGGGCTCGGAGTTCGGAGAGGAATCCGGCTCCTCGGAGTCACGGGCCATGCCGAGTGCGGGGCTGGAGTTCGGCTCGATCACCTCTGAGATCGCAGCCCCTAAGGCTCCGAATCAATGGTCGGAATCAATGGTCGGTGTAGTAGGCTCCGAATCAATGGTCGGAACCGATGCGTGTGCGGCCTCCAAGGCGCTGTTCGGCGGCAGAGCTATATCATGCCCATCGAGACAGTGTGGCGCGCTTGGCTATGGCTCGAATCCATCGAAGATCAAGTCCCCGCGGATGTCAGCCGTGTAGTTTAGGCTTCCAAACCTGACCTGATGGCCAGGGGCGTAGCTTTCGATCTGCTCAAGGTGGCCAAGCAAATTGGCCCGCAGTGCGAAGCCGCCGAAGACGAAGATCTGTCCGGGGAGAAAAGTCTCACCCTGGACTGCATCATTGTTGATGATCGGAGGAGCCATCGGGCCTAAAAGCGATGACACAGAGGAACTCTCAATGAAAGCACAAATGTCAGTGTCAAAACCGGCGGATCTCGGGTAGGGGGTCCCGAACTATGCGTCTAGGCCGGATGGTAATAGGAGGCAAGGAACACGATGTTTTACCCAGGTTCGGGCCCTCTTGATGGAGGTAAAACTCTACGTCCTGCTTGATTAATATTGATGATATGGGTAGTACAAGAGTAGATCTACCACGAGATCAAGGAGGCTAAACCCTAGAAGCTAGCCTATGGTATGATTGTTGTATGATGAAGTTGTCCTACGGACTAAAACCCTCCGGTTTATATAGACATCGGAGAGGGTTAAGGTTACACAAAGTCGGTTACAATGGTAGGAGATCTTGAATATCCGCATCGCCAAGCTTGCCTTCCATGCCAAGGAAAGTCCCATCCGGACACGGGACGAAGTCTTCAATCTTGTATCTTCATAGTCCTGGAGTCCGGCTGAAGGTATAGTCCGGCTACCCGAACACCCCCTAATCCAGGACTCCCTCAGTTGGGCTTCTGACGTCTCACTCCTTCATCACTTGATTAACTACCAAATCTGAGTCGCCATAGACCATGAGGCGACGGACGCTGAGTGAGATGGCCATGCGCAAGCAATACAGGAGTGTTTCATATTCTGCTTCATTGTTGGAAGAATCAAAGTGAATCTGGAGGACATATCAGAGCATGTCTCCTCGGGGGGATACCAGAACTACCCCAGCACCAGAACCATTCAGCATTTTGGATCCGTCAAAGAACATGGTCCAGTGCTCAGAATGAACTTGAGTCGGCAGTTGCTGTTCGATCCACTCGGCGAGGAAATCTGCTATTGCTTGGGACTTGATAGCTTTCTTTGCCTCAAACTTGATATCCAAGGGAAGGAGTTCAATCGCCCATTTTGCCACTCGACCAGTTGCATCTCTGTTGTGCAGAATCTCTGACAATGGAGCGTCGCTGACGACTGTAACAGAGTGATCCGAGAAATAGTGTGCAACCTTCTTCTTGGTCATGTAAATCCCATAGACAAGCTTCTGATAATGAGGATATCTCTGCTTTGACGGGGTCAGGACTTCAGAAATATAATAAACTGGGCATTGAACTTTATAAGCTTTCCCTTCTTCTTCCCGCTCGACCGTAAGTACTGTACTGACGACTTGTCCAGTGGCTGCTATATAAAGCAGTAGAGGCTCTTTGCTGATTGGAGCAGCAAGCACCGGCTGGGTGGAAAGCAGGGCTTTTAGCTCTGCAAACGCTGCATCAGCTTCTAGGGTCCACTCGAACTTATCTGATTTCTTCATCAGTCGGTAAAGAGGTAGCGCCTTTTCACCGAGGTGAGAAATGAATCGACTTAGGGCAGCCAAGCAACCAGTAAGCTTCTGGACATCATGCACACGCACAGGGCGTTTCATTCTGAGTATAGCGCCTACTTTCTCTGGGTTAGCATCAATTCCTCATTCGGAAACAAGGAAACCGAGTAACTTTCCGCCTGGAACTCCAAACGTGCACTTTGATGGATTGAGCTTGGTATCATACCTTCTAAGGTTGGCAAAAAGTTTCAGCAAGGTCAGTCAGTAGGTCGGAACCTTTACGTGACTTGACCACAATGTCATCCATGTATGCTTCCACATTCCGACTGATCTGAGTGAGCAGGCACTTCTGAATCATACGCATGAATGTAGCTCCGGCATTCTTCAAACCGAATGGCATTGTGACATAACATAAGCACCCAAACGGGGTGATAAAAGCTGTCTTTATCTCGTCGGGTCCATATAGACGGATCTGGTGGTACCCGGAGTAGGTGTCCAAAAAGGACAAACGCCCGCATCCTGCAGTCGAGTCGACTATCTGATCGATGCGAGGGAGAGGAAAGTGATCTTTCGGGCAGGACCGATTGATATGCTTGAAATCAATGCACATGCGAAGTGAGTCGCCTTTCTTTGGGACCATGACAACATTGGATAACCACTCGGAGTGGTAAATCTCTCGGATAAACTCAGCTGCCAAAAGCCGAGCCACCTCTTCACCGATTGCCTTTCTTTTCTGGACGGCGGACCGTCGAAGATGCTCTTTGACTGGTTTCACCTTCGGGTCGACTCGCAAACGATGCTCAGCCAGTCCCCTGGGAACACCCGGCATGTCAGAAGGCTTCCATGCAAAGATGTCCTAGTTCTCACGGAGGAACTGGATGAGCGCTTCTTCCTATTTGGAGTCGAGTGTGGTTGAAATGTGAGTCGGAGCGGCATTGGGATCTGCCGGGTGAATGTGAATCGACTTCGTTTCACCAGACAACTGGAATGCTGAATCTGTGGCTGGCTTCTTGGCTCACAGCAAGTCTCTCGGATCTGCATTTTTCTGGTATTCTTGCAATTCTACCACGGCCATCTGGGCATCGGCGATCTTTGAGCCCTTCTGGAAGCACTCTTCTGCCTTCTTCCGATTACCAGAGATAGTGATCACTCCTTTGGGACCAGGCATCTTCAGTTTGAGGTACACTTAACATGGTCGAGCCATAAATCGTGCATAAGCTGGCCTGCCCAAAATTGCATGATAAGCACTCTGGAAATCCACAACTTCAAACGTCAACTTTTCTTTGCGGTAATTTTTGGAATCACCGAAAACCACGTCGAGCACAATCTGACCGAGGGATGCAGCCTTCTTGCCTGGAATGACCCCATGGAAACTCATATGGCTTTCACTGAGTCTGGACATCGGAATGCCCATTCCCTTCAACGTCTCTGCATACAGTATGTTCAGGCCACTGCCACCGTCCATCAGGACCTTTGTCAGTCGAGTGCCTTCAACCACCGGGTCGACCACCAGTGCTTGCCTCCCAGGGGTGGCGATGTGCGCTGGATGGTCAGACTAGTCGAATGTAATTGCAGTCTGTGACCACTTCAAGTAACTGGGTGTCACCGGAGCGACCATGTTCACTTCCCTATTGATGACTTTCAATCGACCTTTGCTCTCAATGTCAGCAAAAATCATCAGAGTGGAATTCATGTGGGGATAACCATCATCATCCTCTCCCTCATCCTCAGCCTTGTCTGCTTCCTTCTCCTTTTCCTTGGGCTGTTTCTCTCGGAACTGCTGGATTAGGAACCGACACTGCCGAGTGGTGTGCTTCGGGTAAATGAAATTACCCTATTCATCTTTTTTGGTGTGGATATGGCACGGCAGATCCAACACGTCATTTCCATCTTGATCTTTTAGTTTCTTGGGGTTCCACGGCCCTTTGGGCTTCCCCTTGAACTTTCCTTGAACCACAGCCAAGGCTTCACCCGGTGCAGCTGGCTCGGCCTTGCGCTTCTGTTTCCGACCGGAGTTTCCTCCTCCGGCATCATGGGCGACTGCTTTGTGCTTGCCACTCCAGAGTCGCTCTTCTTCTTCACCATTGGCATACTTGGTGGCAATTTCCATCATTCGGGCCAGAGTCATATTTCCTGTCCGGCCGAACTTCATATTCAACTCCCGATACCTGACGCCTTCCTTAAAGGCACAAATTTCCTGATGATCCGACACATCTTCTACCGTGTGGTGTAGGGTGATCCATCTCTGGATATAATCCCTCAAAGTTTCATTTGGTTTCTGAGCACAACACTATAATTCTGTCAAACCTGCCGGCCGTTTGCAAGTGCCCTCAAATGTTCTGACAAACACTCGGGCGAGATCTTCCCAAGTATAGATGTTGCCAGGCGCCAACTGATTCAGCCATGCTCTAGCTGAGCCCTCCAACATCCGAGGAAGGTGTTTCATGGCCACTTCATCATTGCCGCCACCAATCTGGACAGCCACTCGGTAGTCTTCAAGCCAAGTGTCAGGCTTGGACTCTCCGTGAACTTACTAACTCCAGACGCCAACCTGAAGTTGGGGGGAATCACCACGGCTCTGATAGCTCTGTTGAAGCACTCTGGACCAGAGACATGCACTCTGTTGCTGGTTTGCGGATCTCTATCATGGCCCTCTCGGTGAGCTCTGTTTCTGCCGACCAAGCCCTGCGCGAGAATAGATCTCGCATCAAAGCCCGGCTCCCTGGGGTCGACTGGAATACCTCGTCCGACACTGTGAGGGCGTCTGTCTTCATGTGGCCGAGGCACGTATGACTGAAGGAAATATGCCCTAGAGGCAATAATAAAGTTATTATTTATTTCCTTATTTCATGATAAATGTTTATTATTCATGCTAGAATTGTATTAACAGAAAACATAATACATGTGTGAATACATAGACAAACAGAGTGTCACTAGTATGCCTCTACTTGACTAGCTCGTTAATCAAAGATGGTTATGTTTCCTAACCATGGACAAAGAGTTGTCATTTGATTAACGGGATCACATCATTAGTTGAATGATCTGATTGACATGACCCATTCCACTAGCTTAGCACCCGATCGTTTAGTATGTTGCTATTGCTTTCTCCATGACTTATACATGTTCCTATGACTATGAGATTATGTAACTCCCGTGTGCCGGAGGAACACTTTGTGTGCTACCAAACGTCACAACGTAACTGGGTGATTATAAAGGTGCTCTACAGGTGTCTCCAAAGGTACATGTTGGGTTGACGTATTTCGAGATTAGGATTTGTCACTCCGATCGTCGGAGAGGTATCTCTGGGCCCTCTCGGTAATGCACATCACTTAAGCCTTGCAAGCATTGCAACTAATGAGTTAGTTGTGGGATGATGTATTACGGAACGAGTAAAGAGACTTGCCGGTAACGAGATTGAACTAGGTATTGGATACTGACGATCGAATCTCGGGCAAGTAACATACCGATGACAAAGGGAATGACGTATGTTGTTATGCGGTCTGACCGATAAAGATCTTCGTAGAATATGTAGGAGCCAATATGGGCATCCAGGTCCCGCTATTGGTTATTGACCGGAAACGTGTCTCGGTCATGTCTACATTGTTCTCGAACCGTAGGGTCCGCACGCTTAAAGTTATGATGATAGTTTCATTATAAGTTTATGTATTTTGATGTACCGAAGGTTGTTTGAAGTCCCGGATGTGATCATGGACATGACAAGGAGTCTCGAAATGGTCGAGACATAAAGATCGATATATTGGACGACTATATTCGAACACCGGAATTGTTCCGGGTGATTTCGGATAAAACCGGAGTGCCGGAGGGGTTACCGGAACCCCCCGGGGAAGTAATGGGCCTTAGTGGGCCTGAGGGGAGAGAGAGGGCAGCACCCCAGGAGGTGGCGCGCCCCCCTCATGGGGAGTCCGAATTGGACTAGGAGGGGGGGCGGCCCCCCTTTCCCTCTCCCTCTCCCTCTCTTTCCTTCCCCCTCTCTATTCCTAGTTGGACTAGGAAAGGGGAGTCCTACTCCCACTAGGAGGAGGACTCCCCCCCTCTCCTTGGCGCGCCCCAAGGGCCGGCCGGCCTCCCCCTTGCTCCTTTATATACGAGGGCAGGGGGGCACCCTAGGACACACAAGTTGATCTTCGTGATCGTTCCTTAGCCGTGTGCGGTGCCCCCCTCCATGATATTACACCTCGATCATATTGTAGCGGTGCTTAGGCGAAGCCCTGCGACGGTTAAACATCAAGATCGTCACCACGCCGTCGTACTGACGAAAACTCCTCCCCGAAAGCTTTGCTGGATCGGAGCCCGGGGTGCGTCATCGAGCTGTACGTGTGTCAAGAACTCGGAGGTGCCGGAGTAACGGTGCTTGGATCGGTTGGACCGGGAAGACGTACGACTACTTCCTCTACGTTGCGTCAATGCTTCCGCTTCGGTCTACGAGGGTACGTAGACAACACTCTCCCCTCTCGTTGCTATGCATCACCATGATCTTGCGTGTGCGTAGGAAAATTTTGAAATTACTACGTTCCCCAATAGTGGCATCAGAGCCTAGGTTTTATGGTTTGATGTTATATGCACGAGTAGAACACAAGTGAGTTGTGGGCGATATAAGTCATACTGCCTACCAGCATGTCATACTTTGGTTCGGCGGTATTGTTGGATGAAGCAGCCCGGACCAACATTACGCGTACGCTTACGCGAGACTGGTTCTACCGCCGTGCTTTGCACACAGGTGGTTGGCGGGTGTCAGTTTCTCCAACTTTAGTTGAACCGAGTGTGGCTACGCCCGGTCCTTGCGAAGGTTAAAACGGCATCAACTTGACAAACTATCGTTGTGGTTTTGATGCGTAGGTAAGATTGGTTCTTACTTAAGCCCGTAGCAGCCACGTAAAACTTGCAACAACAAAGTAGAGGACGTCTAACTTGTTTTTGCAGGGCATGTTGTGATGTGATATGGTCAAGACATGATGCTAAATTTTATTGTATGAGATGATCATGTTTTGTAACTGAGTTATCGGCAACTGGCAGGAGCCATATGGTTGTCGCTTTATTGTATGCAATGCAATCGCCCTGTAATGCTTTACTTTATCACTAAGCGGTAGCGATAGTCGTAGAAGCATAAAATTGTCGAGACGACAACGATGCTACGATGGAGATCAAGGTGTCGCGCCGATGGTGATCATGACGGTGCTTCGGAGATGGAGATCACAAGCACAAGATGATGATGGCCATATCATATCACTTATATTGATTGCATGTGATGTTTATCTTTTATGCATCTTATCTTGCTTTGATTGACGGTAGCATTATAAGATGATCTCTCACTAAATTATCAAGAAGTGTTCTCCCTGAGTATGCACCGTTGCCAAAGTTCATC
This sequence comes from Triticum dicoccoides, assembly GCF_002162155.2. Classification (NCBI taxonomy): domain Eukaryota; kingdom Viridiplantae; phylum Streptophyta; class Magnoliopsida; order Poales; family Poaceae; genus Triticum; species Triticum dicoccoides. Next base: position 3,015,106 of record NC_041382.1, on the reverse strand, counting down.
GTGCCCAGACACCACGTGATGATCGGGTGTGATAAGCTCTACGTCCATCTACAACGGGTGCAAGCCAGTTTTGCACACGCAGAATACTCAGGTTAAACTTGACGAGCCTAGCATATGCAGATATGGCCTCGGAACACGGAGACCGAAAGGTCGAGCGTGAATCATATAGTAGATATGATCAACATAATGATGTTCACCATTGAAAACTAATCCATTTCACGTGATGATCGGTTATGGTTTAGTTGATTTGGATCACATGATCACTTAGAAGATTAGAGGGATGTCTTTCTAAGTGGGAGTTCTTAAGTAATATGATTAATTGAACTTTAATTTATCATGAACTTAGTCCTGGTAGTATTAGCATATCTATGTTGTAGATCAATAGCTCGCTTTGTTGCTTTCATATGTTTATTTTGATATGTTCCTAGAGAAAATTGTGTTGAAAGATGTTAGTAGCAATGATGCGGATTGGATCCGTGATCTGAGGTTTATCCTCATTGCTGCACAGAAGAATTATGTCCTTGATGCACCGCTAGGTGACAGACCTATTGCAGGAGCAGATGCAGACGTTATGAACGTTTGGCTAGCTCAATATGATGACTACTTGATAGTTTAAGTGCACCATGCTTAACGGCTTAGAATCGGGACTTCAAAGACGTTTTGAACGTCATGGACCATATGAGATGTTCCAGGAGTTGAAGTTAATATTTCAAGCAAATACCCGAGTTGAGAGATATGAAGTCTCCAACAAGTTCTATAGCTAAAAGATGGAGGAGAATCGCTCAACTAGTGAGCATGTGCTCAGATTGTCTGGGTACTACAATCGCTTGAATCAAGTGGGAGTTAATCTTCCAGATAAGATAGTGATTGACAGAATTCTCTAGTCACCATCACCAAGTTAGTAGAACTTCGTGATGAACTATAATATGCAAGGGATAACGGAAACAACTCCCAAGCTCTTCGTGATGCTGAAATCAACGAAGGTAGAAATCAAGAAAAACATCAAGTGTTGATGGTTGACAAGACCACTAGTTTCAAGAAAAGGGCAGAGGGAAGAAGGGGAACTTCAAGAAGAACAGCAAGCAAGTTGCTGCTCAAGTGAAGAAACCCAAATCTAGTCCTAAGCCTGAGACTAAGTGCTTCTACTGCAAAGGGATTGGTCACTGGAAGCGGAACTACCCCAAGTATTTGGCGGATAAGAAGGATGGCAAAGTGAACAAAAGTATATTTGATATACATGTTATTGATGTGTACTTTACTAGTGTTTATAGCAACCCCTCAGTATTTGATACTGGATCAGTTGCTAAGAGTAGTAACTCGAAACAGGAGTTGCAGAATAAACAGAGACTAGTTAAGGGTGAAGTGACGATGTGTGTTGGAAGTGGTTCCAAGATTGATATGATCATCATCGCACACTCCCTATAATTTCGGGATTAGTGTTGAACCTAAATAAGTGTTATTTGGTGTTTGCGTTGAGCATGAATATGATTTGATCATGTTTATTGTAATACGGTTATTCATTTAAGTAAGAGAATAAATTGTTGTTCTGTTTACATGAATAAAACCTTATATGGTTACACACCCAATGAAAATAGTTCGTTGGATCTCGATCGTAGTGATACACATAATCATAATATTGAAACCAAAAGATGCAAAGTTAATAATGATAGTGCAACTTATTTCTAGCACTGCCGTTTAGGTCATATTGGTGTAAAGCGCATGAAGAAACTCCATGCTGATGGGCTTTTGGAATCACTTGATTATGAATCAGTTGATGCTTGCGAACCATGCCTCATGGGCAAGATGACTAAGACTCTGTTCTTCGGAACAATGGAGCGAGCAACAGATTTGTTGGAAATCATACATACTGATGTATGTGGTCCGATGAATATTGAGGCTCGCGACAGGTATCATTATTTTCTGATCTTCACAGATGATTTGAGCAGATATGAGTATATCTACTTGATGAAACATAAGTCTGAAACATTTGAAAAGTTCAAAGAATTTCAGAGTGAAGTGAAAAATCATCGTGACAAGAAAATAAGGTTTCTACCATATGATCGCAGAAGTAAAATATTTGAGTTACGAGTTTGGCCTTCAATTAAAACAATGTGAAATAGTTTCACTACTCACGCCACCTGGAACACCATAGTGTAATGGTGTGTCCGAACGTCATAACCATACTTTATTAGATATAGTGCGATCTATGATGTCTCTTACCGATCTACCACTATCGTTTTGGGGTTATGCATTAGAGACAGCCGCATTCACGTTAAATAGGGCACCATCTAAATCCGTTGAGACGACACCGTATGAACTATGGTTTGGCAAGAAACCTAAGCTGTCATTTCTTAAAGTTTGAGGTTGCAATGCTTATGTGAAAAAGTTTCAACCTGATAAGCTCAAACCCAAATCGGAGAAATGTGTCTTCATAGGATCTCCAAAGGAAACTATTGGATACACCTTCTATCACAGATCCGAAGGCAAGACTTTTGTTGCTAAATTCAGAAACTTTCTAGAGAAGGAGTTTCTCTCGAAAGAAGTGAGTGGGAGGAAAGTAGAACTTGATGAGGTAACTGTACCTGCTCCCTTGTTGGAAAGTAGTACATCACAGAAACCAGTTTCTGTGACACCTATACCAATTAGTGAGCAAGCTAATGATGATGATCATGTAACTTCAGATCAAGTTACTACCGAATCTCGTAGGTAAACCAGAGTGAAATCTGCACCAGAGTGGTACGGTAATCCTGTTCTGGAGGTCATGTTACTTGACCATGACGAACCTACGAACTATGAGGAAGCGATGATGAGCCCAGATTCCGCGAAATGGTTTGAGGCCATGAAATCTGAGATATGATCCATGTATGAGAACAAAGTATGGACTTTGATGGATTTGTCCAATGATCGGCAAGCCATAGAAAATAAATGGATCTTCAAGAGGAAGACAGACGCTGATAGTAGTGTTACTATCTACAAAGCTAGAATTGTCGCAAAAGGTTTTCAACAAGTTCAAGGTGTTGACTACAATGAGAGTTTCTCACTCGTATCTATGCTTAAGTCTGTCCGAATCATGTTAGCAATTGCCGCATTTTATGAAATCCGGCAAATGGATAAACAAATCTGCATTCCTTAATGGATTTATTAAAGAAGAGTTGTATATGATGCGACTAGAAGGTTTTGTCGATCCTAAAGGTGTTAACAAAATATGCAAGCTCCAGCGATCCATCTATGGACTGGTGCAAGCATCTCGGAGTTGGAATATATGTTTTGATAAGTTAATCAAAGCATATAGTTTTATACAGACTTGCGATGAAGCCTGTATTTACAAGAAAGTGAGTGGGAGCACTACAGCATTTCTGATAAGTATATGTAAATGACATATTGTTGATCGGAAATAATGTAGAATTATTCTGCAAAGCATAAAGGAGTATTTGAAAGGAGTTTTGCGAAGAAGGACCTCGGTGAAGCTGCTTACATATTGAGCATCAAGATCTATAGAGATAGATCAAAACGCTTGATAAGTTTTTTTCAATGAGTACATACCTTGACAAGATTTTGAAGTAGTTCAAAATGGAACAGTCAAAGAAAGAGTTCTTGCCTGTGTAACAAGGTGTGAAATTGAGTAAGACTCAAAGCCCGACCATGGCAGAAGATAGAAAGAGAATGAAAGTCATTCCCTATGCCTCAGCCATAGGTTCTATAAAGTATGCCATGCTATGTACCAGATCTATTGTATACCCTACACTGATTTTGGCAAGGGAGTACAATAATGATCTAGGAGTAGATCACTGGACAGCGGTCAAAATTATCCTTAGTGGAATAAGGATATGTTTCTCGATTATGGAGGTGACAAAAAGGTTCGCCGTAAAGTGTTACGTCGATGCAAGTTTTGACACTGATCTGGATGACTCTAAGTATCGATCTAGATACATATTGAAAGTGGGAGCAATTAACTAGAGTAGCTCCGTGCAGAGCATTGTAGACATAGAAAATTGCAAAATACACAACGGATCTGAATGTGAAAGACCCGTTGACTAAGATTCTCTCACAAGCAAAACATGATCACACCTTAGTACTCTTTGGGTGTTAATCACATAGCGATGTGAACTAGATTACTGAATCCAGTAAACCCTTTGGGTGTTGATCACATATCGATGTGAACTATGGGTGTTAATCACATGGTGATGTGAACTATTGTTGTTAAATCACATGGAGATGTGAACTAGATTATTGACTCTAGTGCAAGTGGGAGACTGAAGGAAATATGCCCTAGAGGCAATAATAAAGTTATTCTTTATTTCCTTATTTCATGATAAATGTTTATTATTCATGCTAGAATTGTATTAACAGGAAACATAATACATGTGTGAATACATAGACAAACAGAGTGTCACTAGTATGCCTCTACTTGACTAGCTCGTTAATCAAAGATGGTTATGTTTCCTAACCATGGACAAAGAGTTGTCATTTGATTAACAGGATCACATCATTAGTTGAATGATCTGATTGACATGACCCATTCCACTAGCTTAGCACCCGGTCGTTTAGTATGTTGCTATTACTTTCTTCATGACTTATACATGTTCCTATGACTATGAGATTATGTAACTCCCGTGTGCCGGAGGAACACTTTGTGTGCTACCAAACGTCACAACGTAACTGGGTGATTATAAAGGTGCTCTACAGGTGTCTCCAAAGGTACATGTTGGGTTGACGTATTTCGAGATTAGGATTTGTCACTCCGATCGTCGGAGAGGTATCTCTGGGCCCTCTCGGTAATGCACATCACTTAAGCCTTGCAAGCATTGCAACTAATGAGTTAGTTGCGGGATGATGTATTACGGAACGAGTAAAGAGACTTGCCGATAACGAGATTGAACTAGGTATTGGATACCGACGATCAAATCTCGGGCAAGTAACATACCGATGACAAAGGGAATGACGTATGTTGTTATGCGGTCTGACCGATAAAGATCTTCGTAGAATATGTAGGAGCCAATATGGGCATCCAGGTCCCGCTATTAGTTATTGACCGGAAACGTGTCTCGGTCATGTCTACATTGTTCTTGAACCGTAGGGTCCACACGCTTAAAGTTACGATGACAGTTTTATTATAAGTTTATGTATTTTGATGTACCGAAGTTTGTTCGGAGTCCCGGATGTGATCATGGACATGACGAGGAGTCTCGAAATGGTCGAGACATAAAGATCGATATATTGGACGACTATATTCGGACACCGGAATTGTTCCGGGTGATTTCGGATAAAACCGGAGTGCCGGAGGGGTTACCGGAACCCCCCGGGGAAGTAATGGGCCTTAGTGGGCCTGAGGGGAGAGAGAGGGCAGCAGCCCAGGAG
>NC_041382.1:2966270-3009401 GCF_002162155.2 Triticum dicoccoides | reverse complement strand
CCCTCTCCCTCTCTTTCCTTCCCCCTCCCTATTCCTAGTTGGACTAGGAAAGGGGAGTCCTACTCCCACTAGGAGGACTCCCCCCCCTCTCCTTGGCACGCCCCAAGGGCCGGCCAGCCTCCCCCTTGCTCCTTTATATACGGGGGCAGGGGGGCACCCTAGGACACACAAGTTGATCTTCGTGATCGTTCCTTAGCCGTGTGCGGTGCCCCCCTCCACAATATTACACCTCGATCATATTGTAGCGGTGCTTAGGCGAAGCCCTGCGACGGTTAAACATCAAGATCGTCACCACGCCGTCGTACTGACGAAAACTCCTCCCCGAAAGCTTTGCTGGATCGGAGCCCGGGGTGCGTCATCGAGCTGTACGTGTGTCAAGAACTCGGAGGTGCCGGAGTAACGGTGCTTGGATTGTTGGAAATATGCCCTAGAGGCAATAATAAAAGCATTATTATTATATTTCCTTGTTCATGATAATTGTCTTTTATTCATGCTATAATTGTGTTATCCAGAAATCGTAATACATGTGTGAATAATAGACACCAACATGTCCCTAGTAAGCCTCTAGTTGACTAGCTCGTTGATCAACAGATAGTCATGGTTTCCTGACTATGGACATTGGATGTTATTGATAACGAGATCACATCATTAGGAGAATGATGTGATGGACAAGACCCAATCCTAAACATAGCACAAGATCGTATAGTTCGTTTGCTAGAGTTTTCCAATGTCAAGTATCCTTTCCTTAGACCATGAGATCGTGTAACTCCCAGATACCATAGGAGTGCTTTGGGTGTACCAAACGTCACAACGTAACTGGGTGACTATAAAGTTATACTACGGGTATCTCCGAAAGTGTCTGTTGGGTTGACACGGATCAAGACTGGGATTTGTCACTCCGTATGACAGAGAGGTATCGCTGGGCCCACTCGGTAAGGCATCATCATTATGAGCTCAAAGTGACCAAGTGTCTGGTCACGGGATCATGCGTTATGGTACGAGTAAAGTGACTTGCCGGTAACGAGATTGAACGAGGTATTGGGATACCGACGATCGAATCTCGGGCAAGTAACATACCGATTGACAAAGGGAATTGTATACGGGGTTGCTTTAATCCTCGACATCGTGGTTCATCCGATGAGATCATCGAGGAGCATGTGGAGCCAACATGGGTATCCAGATCCCGCTGTTGGTTATTGACCGGAGAGCAATCTCGGTCATGTCTACATGTCTCCCGAACCCGTAGGGTCTACACACTTAAGGTTTGGTGACGCTAGGGTTGTAAAGATATGAATATGCAGTAACCCGAAAGTTGTTCGGAGTCCCCGATGAGATCCTGGACGTCACGAGGAGTTCCGGAATGGTCCGGAGGTGAAGAATTATATATAGGAAGTGCAGTTTCGGCCATCGGGAGAGTTTCGGGGTCACCGGTATTGTACCGGGACCACCGGAAGGGTCCCGGGGGTCCACCGGGTGGGGCCACCCATCCCGGAGGGCCCATGGGCCAAAGTGGGGAAGGGAACCAGCCCATAGTGGGCTGGTGCGCCCCCCTAGGCCCACCCCATGCGCCTAGGGTTGGAACCCTAGGGGTGGGGGGGGCGCCCCACCTTGCCTTGGGGGCTACTCCAGCCCTGGCCGCCCCCCCTAGGAGATCTCATCTGCTAGGGCCGGGGCCCCCCCTAGGGGAGCCTTTATAAAGGGGGGGAGGGGGCAGCCGCACCTTCAGCTTTTGGCGCCTCCCTCTCCCCTGCTACACCTCTCTCTCGTAGTATACGGCGAAGCCCTGCTACTGTGACGCCCTGCATCCACCACCACGCCGTCGTGCTACTGGATCTTCATCAACCTCTCCTTCGCCCTTGCTGGATCAAGAAGGAGGAGACATTACACTGACCGTACGTGTGTTGAACGCGGAGGTGCCGTCCGTTCGGCGCTAGGATCTCCGGTGATTTGGATCACGTCGAGTACGACTTCCTCATCCCCGTTCTTTGAACGCTTCCACGCGTGATCTACAAAGGTATGTAGATGCAATCTAATCACTCGTTGCTAGATGAACTCATAGATGGATCTTGGTGAAACCGTAGGAAAATTTTTGTTTTCTGCAACGTTCCCCAACAGTGGCATCATGAGCTAGGTCTATGCGTAGTTCTTCTTGCGCGAGTAGAACACAATTTGTTGTGGGCGTAGATGTTGTCAACTTTCTTGCCGCTACTAGTCTTATCTTGCTTCAACGGTATTGTGGGATGAAGCGGGCCGGACCAACCTTACACGTACGCTTACGTGAGACCGGTTCCACCGACTAACATGCACTAGTTGCATAAGGTGGCTGGCAGGTGTCTGTCTCTCCCACTTTAGTTGGAGCGGATTCGATGAAAAGGGTCCTTATGAAGGGTAAATAGAAGTTGACAAATCACGTTGTGGCTTTCACGTAGGTGACAAAACGTTCTTGCTAGAACCCTATTTCAGCCACGTAAAATTTGCAACAACAACTAGAGGACGTCTAACTTGTTTTTGCAGCAAGTGCTTTGTGATATGATATGGCCAAAGTTGTGATGAATGATGAATGATATATATGTGATGTATGAGATGTTCATGCTATTGTAATAGGAATCACGACTTGCATGTCGATGAGTATGACAACCGGCAGGAGCCATAGAAGTTGTCTTTATTTTTTGTATGACCTGCGTGTCATTGAGAAACGCCATGTAAATTACTTTACTTTATTGCTAAACGCGTTAGCCATAGTAGTAGAAGTAATAGTTGGCGAGAAACTTCATGGAGACACGATGATGGAGATCATGGTGTCATGTCGGTGACAAGATGATCATGGAGCCCCAAGATGGAGATCAAAGGAGCTATGTGATATTGGCCATATCATGTCACTATTATTATTATTTGATTGCATGTGATGCTTATCATGTTTTTGCATCTTGTTTACTTAGAACGAGTTTACTTAGAACGACGGTAGTAAATAAGATGATCCCTCATAATAATTTCAAGAAAGTGTTCCCCCTAACTGTGCACCGTTGCGACAGTTCGTTGTTTCGAAGCACCACGTGATGATCGGGTGTTAGATTCCAACGTTCACATACAACGAGGTGTAAGACAGATTTACACATGCAAACACTTAGGTTGACTTGACGAGTCTAGCATGTACAGACATGGCCTCGGAACACAGAAGACCGAAAGGTCGAGCATGAGTCGTATAGAAGATACGATCAACATGAAGATGTTCACCGATGTCGACTAGTCCGTCTCACGTGATGATCGGACACGGCCTAGTTAACTCGGATCATATTATACTTAGATAACTGGAGGGATGTCTATCTAAGTGGGAGTTCATTGAATAATTTGATTAGATGAACTTAATTATCATGAACTTAGTCTAAAGTATTTACAATATGTCTTGTAGATCAAATGGCCAACGTAGTCCTCAACTTCAACGCGTTCCTAGAGAAAACCAAGCTGAAAGACGATGGCAGCAACTATACGGACTGGGTCCGGAACCTGAGGATCATCCTCATAGCTGCCAAGAAAGAATATGTCCTACAAGCACCGCTAGGTGACGCACCCATCCCACAGAACCAAGACGTTATGAACGCTTGGCAGACACGTGCTGATGACTACTCCCTCGTTCAGTGCGGCATGCTTTACAGCTTAGAGCCGGGGCTCCAAGAGAGTTTTGAGAGACATGGAGCATATGAGATGTTCGAAGAGCTGAAAATGGTTTTTCAAGCTCATGCCCGGGTCGAGAGATATGAAGTCTCCGACAAATTCTTCAGCTGTAAGATGGAGGAAAATAGTTATGTCAGTGAGCACATACTCACTATGTCTGGGTTACATAACCGCTTGACTCAGCTGGGAGTTAATCTCCCAGATGATGCGGTCATTGACAGAATCCTCCAGTCGCTTCCACCAAGCTACAAGAGCTTTGTGATGAACTTCAATATGCAGGTGGTGGAAAAGACCATTCCTGAATTATTTGCAATGCTGAAATCAGCAGAGGTAGAAGTCAAGAAGGAATATCAAGTGTTGATGGTCAATAAAACCACTAAGTTCAAGAAGGGCAAGGGTAAAAAGAACTTCAAGAAGGATGGCAAGGGAGTTTCCGCGCCCGGCAAGCAAGCTGCCGGGAATAAGCCAAAGAATGGACCCAAGCCCGAGACTGAGTGCTTTTATTGCAAGGGAAGTGGTCACTGGAAGCGGAACTGCCCCAAATACTTAGCGGACAAGAAGGCCGGCAAAACAAAAGGTATATGTGATATACATGTAATTGATGTGTACCTTACCAGTGCTCGTAGTAGCTCCTGGGTATTTGATACCGGTGCAGTTGCTCACATTTGTAACTCAAAGCAAGAGTTGCGGAATAAGCGAAGACTGGCAAAGGACGAGGTGACGATGCGCGTCGGGAATGGTTCCAAGGTCAATGTGATCGCCGTCGGCACGCTACCTCTACATTTACCTACGGGATTAGTTTTAAACCTCAATAATTGTTATTTAGTGCCAGCTTTGAGCATGAACATTGTATCGGGATCTCGTTTAATTCGAGATGGCTACTCATTTAAATCCGAGAATAATGGTTGTTCTATTTATATGAGAGATATGTTTTATGGTCATGCTCCGATGGTGAATGGTTTATTCTTAATGAATCTCGAGCGTAATGCTACACATGTTCATAGTGTGAATACCAAAAGATGTAAGGTTGATAATGATAGTCCCACATACTTGTGGCACTGCCGCCTTGGTCACATAGGTGTCAAACGCATGAAGAAGCTCCATGCAGATGGACTTTTAGAGTCTCTTGATTATGAATCATTTGACACGTGCGAACCATGCCTCATGGGTAAAATGACCAAGACTCCGTTCTCAGGAACAATGGAGCGAGCAACCAACCTATTGGAAATCATACATACTGATGTGTGCAGTCCAATGAGCGTTGAGGCTTGTGGTGGCTATCGTTATGTTCTCACCCTCACTGATGACTTGAGTAGATATGGGTATATCTACTTAATGAAACACAAGTCTGAAATCTTTGAAAAGTTCAAGGAATTTCAGAGTGAGGTTGAGAATCAACGTGACAGAAAAATCAAGTTTTTGCGATCAGATCGTGGAGGAGAATACTTGAGTCACGAATTTGGTACACACTTAAGAAAATGTGGAATAGTTTCACAACTCACGCCGCCTGGAACACCTCAGCGTAATGGTGTGTCCGAACGTCGTAATCGCACTCTATTAGATATGGTGCGATCTATGATGTCTCTTACCGATTTACCGCTATCTTTTTGGGGCTATGCTTTAGAGACTGCCGCATTCACTTTAAATAGGGCTCCGTCAAAATCCGTTGAGACGACACCGTATGAATTATGGTTTGGGAAGAAACCTAAGCTGTCGTTTCTAAAAGTTTGGGGATGCGATGCTTATGTCAAGAAACTTCAACCTGAAAAGCTCGAACCCAAGTCGGAAAAATGCGTCTTCATAGGATACCCTAAAGAAACTATTGGGTATACCTTCTACCTCAGATCCGAAGGCAAGATCTTTGTTGCCAAGAATGGATCCTTTCTAGAGAAGGAGTTTCTCTCAAAAGAAGTAAGTGGGAGGAAAGTAGAACTTGATGAAGTATTACCTCTTGAACCGGAAAAGGGCGCAACTCAAGAAAATGTTCCTGAGGTGCCTGCACCGACTAGAGAGGAAGTTAATGATGATGATCATGAAACTTTAGATCAAGTTGCTACTGAACTTCGTAGGTCCACAAGGACACGTTCCGCACCAGAGTGGTACGGCAACCCTGCCTTGGAAATCATGTTGTTAGACAACGGTGAACCTTCGAACTATGAAGAAGCGATGGCGGGCCCGGATTCCGACAAATGGCTAGAAGCCATGAAATCCGAGATAGGATCCATGTATGAAAACGAAGTATGGACTTTGACTGACTTGCCTGTTGAGCGGCGAGCCATAGAAAATAAATGGATCTTTAAGAAGAAGACAGACGCGGATGGTAATGTGACCATCTATAAAGCTCGGCTTGTCGCTAAGGGTTATCGACAAGTTCAAGGGATTGACTACGATGAGACTTTCTCACCGGTAGCGAAGCTAAAGTCCGTCCGAATCATGTTAGCAATTGCCGCATTCTATGATTATGAGATATGGCAAATGGACGTCAAAACAGCATTCCTTAATGGTTTCCTTAAGAAAGAATTGTATATGATGCAGCCGGAAGGTTTTGTCGATCCTAAGAATGCTGACAAGGTGTGCAAGCTCCAATGCTCGATTTATGGGCTGGTGCAAGCATCTCGGAGTTGGAACATTCACTTTGATGAGATGATCAAAGCGTTTGGGTTTACGCAGACTTATGGAGAAGCCTGCGTTTACAAGAAAGTGAGTGGGAGCTCTGTAGCATTTCTCATACTATATGTAGATGACATACTATTGATGGGAAATGATATAGAACTCTTGGACAGCATCAAGGCCTACTTGAATAAGAGTTTTTCAATGAAGGACCTTGGAGAAGCTGCTTATATATTAGGCATCAAGATCTATAGAGATAGATCGAGACGCCTCATAGGTCTTTCACAAAGCACATACCTTGATAAGATATTGAAGAAGTTCAATATGGATCAGTCTAAGAAGGGGTTCTTGCCTGTGTTACAAGGTGTGAAATTGAGCTCAGCTCAATGTCCGACCACGGCAGAAGATATAGAAGAGATGAGTGTCATCCCCTATGCCTCAGCCATAGGTTCTATTGTGTATGCCATGCTGTGTACCAGACCTGATGTAAACCTTGCCGTAAGTTTGGTAGGAAGGTACCAAAGTAATCCCGGCAAGGAACACTGGACAGCTGTCAAGAATATCCCGAAGTACCTGAAAAGGACTAAGGAAATGTTTCTCGTTTATGGAGGTGACGAAGAGCTCGTCGTAAAGGGTTACATCGACGCTAGCTTCAACACAGATCTGGATGACTCTAAGTCACAAACCGGATACGTGTATATTTTGAATGGTGGGGCAGTAAGCTGGTGCAGTTGCAAGCAGAGCGTGGTGACGGGATCTACATGTGAAGCGGAGTACATGGCAGCCTTGGAGGCAGCGCATGAAGCAATTTGGGTGAAGGAGTTCATCACCGACCTAGGAGTCATACCCAATGCGTCGGGGCCAATCAAACTCTTCTGTGACAACACTGGAGCTATTGCACTTGCCAAGGAGCCCAGGTTTCACAAGAAGACAAGGCACATCAAGCGTCGCTTCAACTCCATTCGTGAAAATGTTCAAGATGGAGACATAGATATTTGTAAAGTACATACGGACCTGAATGTGGTAGATCCATTGACTAAACCTCTCCCTAGATCAAAACATGATCAACACCAGAATTCCATGGGTGTTCGATTCATCACAATGTAACTAGATTATTGACTCTAGTGCAAGTGGGAGACTGTTGGAAATATGCCCTAGAGGCAATAATAAAAGCATTATTATTATATTTCCTTGTTCATGATAATTGTCTTTTATTCATGCTATAATTGTGTTATCTGGAAATCGTAATACATGTGTGAATAATAGACACCAACATGTCCCTAGTAAACCTCTAGTTGACTAGCTCGTTGATCAACAGATAGTCATGCTTTCCTGACTATGGACATTGGATGTTATTGATAACGAGATCACATCATTAGGAGAATGATGTGATGGACAAGACCCAATCCTAAACATAGCACAAGATTGTATAGTTCGTTTGCTAGAGTTTTCCAATGTCAAGTATCCTTTCCTTAGACCATGAGATCGTGTAACTCCCGGATACCGTAGGAGTGCTTTGGGTGTACCAAACGTCACAACGTAACTGGGTGACTATAAAGGTATACTACGGGTATCTCCGAAAGTGTCTGTTGGGTTGACACGGATCAAGACTGGGATTTGTCACTCCGTATGACGGAGAGGTATCGCTGGTCCCACTCGGTAAGGCATCATCATTATGAGCTCAAAGTGACCAAGTGTCTGGTCACGGGATCATGCATTACGGTACGAGTAAAGTGACTTGCCGGTAACGAGATTGAACGAGGTATTGGGATACCGACGATCGAATCTCGGGCAAGTAACATACCGATTGACAAAGGGAATTGTATACGGGGTTGCTTGAATCCTCGACATCGTGGTTCATCTGATGAGATCATCGAGGAGCATGTGGGAGCCAACATGGGTATCCAGATCCCGTTGTTGGTTATTGACCGGAGAGCAATCTCGGTCATGTCTACATGTCTCCCGAACCCGTAGGGTCTACACACTTAAGGTTCGGTGACGCTAGGGTTGTAAAGATATGAATATGCAGTAACCCGAAAGTTGTTTGGAGTCCCGGATGAGATCCTGGACGTCACGAGGAGTTCCGGAATGGTCCGGAGGTGAAGAATTACATATAGGAAGTGCAGTTTCGGCCATCGGGATAGTTTCGGGGTCACCGGTATTGTACCGGGACCACTAGAAGGGTCCCGGGGGTCCACCGGGTGGGGCCACCCATCCCGAAGGGCCCATGGGCCAAAGTGGGGAGGGGAACCAGCCCATAGTGGGCTGGTGCGCCCCCCTAGGCCCACCCCATGCGCCTAGGGTTGGAACCCTAGGGGTGGGGGGCGCCCCACCTTGCCTTGGGGGCTACTCCAGCCCTGGCCGCCGCCCCCCCTAGGAGATCTCATCTCCTAGGGCCGGCGCCCCCCCTAGGGGAGCCTATATAAAGGGGGGGAGGGAGGGGGCAGCCGCACCTTGAGCTTTTGGCGCCTCCCTCTCCCCTGCTACACCTCTCTCTCGTAGTATACGGCGAAGCCCTGCTACTGTGACGCCCTGCATCCACCACCACGCCGTCGTGCTGCTGGATCTTCATCAACCTCTCCTTCCCCCTTGCTGGATCAAGAAGGAGGAGACGTTACGCTGACCGTACGTGTGTTGAACGCGGAGGTGCCGTCCGTTCGGCGCTAGGATCTCCGGTGATTTGGATCACGTCGAGTACGACTTCCTCATCCCCGTTCTTTGAACGCTTCCGCGCGTGATCTACAAAGGTATGTAGATGCAATCTAATCACTCGTTGCTAGATGAACTCATAGATGGATCTTGGTGAAACCGTAGGAAATTTTTTGTTTTCTGCAACGTTCCCCAACATGGATCGGTTGGACCGGGAAGACGTACGACTACTTCCTCTACGTTGTGTCAACGCTTCCGCTTCAGTCTATGAGGGTACGTAGACAACACTCTCCCCTCTCATTGCTATGCATCACCATGATCTTGCGTGTGCGTAGGAAAATTTTGAAATTACTACGTTCCCCAACAATGACCCACTCCTTGGAGGAGGCATGGGCACTCGACGACGATCATCACGATCGGCCCGGCGATCATACTGCTCTCGGTTTCTGTACTGATCACGCTGATCTCCACGTCCCTCACGCCTCGGGGGCGATCTTGGGCTATGGGCCGACTGAACTGTGTCTGCGACCACGCATCTGCTATGGATCCTATTCCGCGACTGAAATACGACCGTATTCTGCTCTCCCGCTGCCCGGAGCAAGGCTCTGATCTGCACCAGACCTCGGCCAGCTTCTGATTGGGAAGGTTGGATCGACTCTGCTATCCGGGCAGCAGCTACTAGATTCTGGATGGGTGTTCGGTATACCTGAGTCGGAGATGGAAAAAGATAGCGTCGACTGGACTCAGGAGCATGTTGTCGGGCGCGATCGTCGAGTGTGCGCTGGAGGTTCTCCAGTCGAGTGCGCTCAGCCAGGTTGGCCAAGCACGCCTGCTCCAAGGCCTGGGCCTCAGGGGTTTCTCCAACTATAGGAGTATGCAATGCATCCATGTTCCGGTGGTGAAGTTCCTCTCTCTGCTGCGAGGAGAGGGGTTCGGGCAGTACTCCTCATGAACGCGTGACGGATCGCCGTTCCCGTCGCCTCCGTATTCATGGTTGAAGCCAGGAGGGCTGCATGGTCCATTGACCATCAAGACTTCCGCCGCCGGGTCGCTGTTGTCGCACTCGGATGCGGTCTCTACGGAGCCAGTCGACAGATCGAACAGGCCGTAGAGAGTTTTGTCGGGCTCGATCGCCGCGACTTGAGGGGTGGCCGACTGGCGGGCCGCCGCATGCTTCACCCACCGCTGAAGCCTCGACCGACCGGAGCATTTGCTCCGGCGGGCTGCAGGGAGGGGGAAAGCTGCTGGAGTCAACTAATACTGGGTCGACGGTTGCCGCAGGAGGACGCTGCGGACGCACGCGCGAAAGTGCGTCGCCCCGCGGGCGGGGAGCGCGTCGGCGTCGAGTGGTGCCTCCTGAAGCCAAGCGGAGTCGTCGGCGACAAACACGAGCGCGCCGAGACGGATCTCGCGGCCCTCAGCCAAACCTCCGCCTGGAACCATGATGAAGGGGATCGGAAAAATTGCAACTTCTCCAACAAGTCGCTAAGACACCTGCCCCACGATGGGCGCCAACTGTCGTGGTTCTAAGACTGACAGTAGAATAGGGGGGTAGGAATGTAGAGGCAAGATCCTAGCTATGGAGGAGTTGTACACACGAGTTTTACGAGTTCAGGCCCTTCTCGGAGGAAGTAACAACCCTACGTCTAGGAGCCCGGAGGCGGTCGACTGAATATATGCGTGTGAATTACAGAAAGTGTGAACCCTTGTCCCAGAGGAGGGGGTGGCTTATATAGAGTACGACAGGACACCAGCTCCCCTCCGTTACACAAGGTTCAATGCTCATAAAGGAGGGGCGTTACTGATAACGTCTGAAGTAAAGTGTTGTAAATGCCCATAAAGCTATGGTTAAGTCCTGACCGTTGCAGAGTGGAGGGTTTATCATCTTCTGGTGGTCGAGTGTCTTCAAGGTGGTCGAGTGAGCACATCTTCACGGTCGAGTGGATGATGGTTTCTCTTCGACTGCTTCTGATTCTTTGTAGAGATGTCCTTGGGGAGGGTATGTTGGACAGATCCATGACCCTACCCTAAGTACATAGCTTCATCAGTGGTCGCGCCTTGTTGCCTTGTGAGCAGCTGGTGGCCTCCCTCTGGTATTTCTTTGCTCCAGTATTTTTTATATACTTATTCAATAAAAAAATCCCCGTGAAGTTTCAGGCCATTTGGAGCTGTGTAGAACAAGTATCTTTGTTGTAGCTCTTTCAGGTCCACAATTCCAGCTACCGGTAATCTCCCTTTTCATGTAAATCTTGCAAATTAAGAGATAAAAGGCATTAGAATAGCATCATAAAGTAGAATGATGACCAAAAACGATATAAATAACAGTAGTAAAACATGATGCAAAATGGACGTATCACCCAACGAGAAGCTAAAGGTAGAATTTATATTCTCTTCAAGTTATACCGACCACTGATATAACTCTACGCACACTAACGTTTGCTTTACCTAGAAACAAGTAATAAACTACTTCTTAGGTGTAAAGGGATAAGTTTGCAAGAATAAATCTAAAAGTACTTTGCGAGATAATAAAGAATTAGTTGTTGTTTTAATTAGAGAACAATAAAGTAAAGGTTTTTGAAGAATAATGAGAAATATTTTCCCTATATAATTATCATATGCATGAGATAGAGGCATAAGCTAACACACTTTCCATACTTGGATCACCTGCACTTATGATTGGTACTCTAGCAAGCATCCGCAACTACTAATGATCATTAAGTTAAAACTAAACCATAGCAGTAAGTGTAAAGTCCCCTTTAATCACATATGCAACAATCCTCTTACTCGGGTTTAGGCTGTTGTCACCCCCGCAACCCACTATAAGCGAAACATGAACATATTGCAACACCCTACAGAAGTAATCCCACACGCTTGCATGACACCGAGGGCACCATAATAACATGCAACTCATATCAATCACACCATACCACAATTAACCCTTAGGACAAAAGGGATCTACCCAAAAATCATTAGATGGTAACACATCATTGGATAATAATATGTGGTATAAAGCACCATGTTCAAGTAGAGATTACATCGGCAAAAGAAAGGTTACACCGTCATGATGGTTCCCCGGCAACGCTCCGGTGCCACCGGGAGAGAGGGGAGAGAGTCCCCTCTCCATCTTCATCTTCCTTGGCCTTCCCCCTAGATGGGAGAAGGATTTCCTCCTCTGGTCCTTGTTCTCCCCGTCCCCCGAGGGGCGGAGCCTCTCTCTCTCTCTCTCTCTCTCTCTCTCTCTCTCTCTCTCTCTCTCTCTCTCTCTCTCTCTCTCTCTCTCGCTCTATCTATCTTTCTTTCTATCTATCTATTTATCTATCTATCTATCTTTGTGTGTGTGTTTTCTTCTCCGTTTCGCGTCTGTTTTCGGATCCCTTTTCACCGTTTCTTATATTCCCGGATATCCTTATCTCTGATTGGACTGAAGTTTTGAGTTTCTCCAGAAATTTGCTTTCTTGTGGCGAAAGAAGGGCTCCAACCGGCCTATGAGGCTCCAACCGGGTTTTGATTTTCTTTTATGTTTCTTCTTTCCTTATTTCCTTTTCAGCTCCAAATCAATTCTTTCTAAATTCTAGAAAAGTTCATAATTTTTGAAAGTTTTCTAACATTCGTTAATATTTTTAAAGTTTGTCAAATTTTTCAAATTCCTGACATTTTTTGAAATCACGCATTTTCTGAATTTTGCAAATACTTTCTAAATTCATGAACTATTTTTAATTTCATGAATATTATTTGAATTCTTGAAATTTTGGAATTTCGTGAATATCTTCAAATTCTTAAAAAATATTTGAATTATTAAAAAATTATTTCATGAAGATTTGTTAGGTTTTCCAAAATATTGAATTTTGTAAACATTTTCAAATTCACAAACATTTTAAAAATTGTGAACTTTTATGTGTTCACAAACTTTTTCGAATTCATGTATATTTTACAAATTCATAACATTTCATGAATCTACCAATATTTTGAAAATTCATGAAAATTTCATGAATCTAAAATATTTTTCAAATTCATGAAGATTTCATGAATATATGTACATTTTCAAAATCGTGAAATAATATTCATGGATTTTTAATGCAGGATTTTTCTTTAAAATTAGTAAACATTGTTTTAATTCACTCTTTTTTAAAATTCACGAACTATTTATTGACTACAAAAAATGCTACAGGAAGCGCTATGAAAAACAAACGTTTTGAAGGAAAAAAAAGCACGAAAGCGAGCGGAATAATCATTTGAAAGAAGAAAAAATTGAGGGAAAAGCTTCAAGCGAGATAGAGCGTCCGCTCAATGAAGGGATGCTACAGACTACGTGTGGACGTGAGCTAGCAGAGTATCGACCATAAGGGGCGGGCCTAGGGGCGCCCAATGTCTCGCTTCAACCGAGATAGACCGTCCGCTCGCTGAAGTGGGGTCTGAATGGGCCTGCCCAGTTGCGCTGTTTGCGCATTATGGATTTCGCTCGTTTTTTTTCGTTCCACGATTTCCTTTTTTATTTCTCTTTTTTCTTTTCTTTTTTTTAATATTTCCAAAAAATAAAATATATATTTCAGAAAAATACGTGCGTGCAGTGTTAAAAAAATGTCGGTGCAACTTCGAAAAAATGTTCCAAGACGTATTTGAAAAAGAAATAACACATATTCGAAAAACACATGTTCAAAGACATGTGTTTGAAAAGGAATTAACCATGCATTTAAAATGTTAAACGTGTATAAACAATTCCTGACATACACGAAAAATATAAAATATGTATTAAAAAGTAGACATGTGTTCAAGAATAAAATGGGAAAAATGAAGAAGGACGGTGAAAACCGAAGAAATGGAAGAAAGAAAGAAAGAAAGAAAGAAAAGAAGAAATGAAAAGAAAAAAGGAAAGAAGCAATGAAAAGAAACAAGGAAACAAAATAAAACGAAAAAAGAAAAGCAAATAAAACCAGTGATAACCGAAAGAAGAAAAATAAAGAAAAGAAAATTCAGTGAAAACCGTTAAAAACAAAGAAAATCAGTGAAACACAAAGAAACCCAGAAAATAGAAGGAAACCAGTGAAGAAATCGAGAAAATAGGAGTAGAAACAAAGAACCAAAAGGGAAACAAAAGAAACAAAAATAAAACAAATAAAATCCGAAAAAATGCACAACCAGCGACTGAACGCACACTAAACAAATGGGCCAGAGCCGTAATATATGCACGCATGACGATCCTAAGCGACGCGGAACATAGCCTCACAGTAAGCGAGATATACTTCCTCCGTTCCTAAATATTTGTCTTTCTAGAATTTCAACAAGTGACTATATACGGAGCAAAATAAGTGAATCTACACTCTAAAATATGTTTATATACATTCATATGTGATAGTCCATTTGAAATCTCTAAAAAAACAAATATTTAGGAACAGAGTAGATCTCATAGCGCGCCTAAGTCTCGCATAACCGAGACGTAGGCTGCGCTCGTATCAGGCCTCTCTCTAAATGGACCGGTTCAGCACGTGGGATGCCACAACCTTGTTTTTTTTTACTTTTTTCTTTCATATTCTTTTCTTTATTTTTTATTTTTTTATACTTGTAAATAATCTAAATATATATTACAAAAAAAATTTGAAAAACAATTTGAACCATTTCATAAATATTAAATATGTATAGAGAAAATGTCTCTCATCTATACAAAAAAATCTACAATGTGAAAAAAGTGTTTACCAAGCGTTTGAATAAATGTTAATCCAGTATTTAGAAAATGTTAATCAGACATTTCAAAAATACTAAATATGTATAGAAAAAATTGTCATGTCTATGAAAAATATATACGTAAGAAATACAATGGTGTATAAAACAAATGTTCCTTGTGCATATAAAGCGTTTTGTGTTGTGAAGTTTTCAAGTTTTGGGTGAAGTTTCGATGGACTATGGAATAAGGAGTGGAAAGAACCTAAGCTTGGGGATTCACAAGGCACCCCAAGGTAATATTCAAAGACAACCAAGCATCTAAGTTTAAGGATGCCCTGGATGGCATCCCCTCTTTTGTCTACAATCCATCAGTAAATTACTCGAGGCTATATTTTTATTCACCACATGATATGTGTTTTGCTTGGATCGTCTTGTATAATATGAGTCTTTGCCTTTTAGTTTGCCACGATCATCCTTGATGTACACACCTTTTGAGAGGGACACACATTAATCAGAATATTCTATGTGCTTCACTTATATCTTTTGAGCTAGGCAGTTGCTCTAGTGCTTCACTTATATCTTTTTAGAGCACGGCGGTGGGTTTATTTTGAAGAAACTGATGAACTATCATGACTCACTTATATTATTTTGAGAGTCTTATAAATAGTATGGCAATTTTAGGCCTAATATGATAAGGTATTCAACAAGGATATAATAAAAATGTTCATGAAGATCATTGAATATATGAGAAGTGTGACTCCTGGCATTTGTTTTGAGATATAAAGATGGTGATATTAGAGTCATGCTAGTGAGTAATTGTGGTTTAGTAAGAATATTTGTGTTAAAGTTTGTGATTCCCGAAGCATGCACGTATGGTCTCTCGTTATGCGATGAAATTGGAGCATGATTTATTTTTTATTATATTCCTTAGGAGTGGCGGTCGGGGACGAGCGATGGTCTTTTCCTACCAATCTATACCCCTAGGAGCATGTGTAGTAGTACTTTGTTTTGAGGGCTAATAAACTTTTGCAATAAGTATGTGAGTTCTTTATGACTAATATTGAGTCCATGGATTATACGAACTCTCACCCTTCCACCATTGTTAGCCTCTTCGATACCGTGCATTGTCCTTTCTCACCTTGAGAGTTGGTCCAAACTTCGTCGGTGCATCCAAATCCCGTGATATGATACGCTCTTTCACATATAAGCCACTTTATATTTTCCTCAAAACAGCCACCATACCTGCCTATTATGGCATTTCCATAGCCATTCCGAGATATATTTCCATGCAACTTCCATTGTTCCATTATTATGAGACATACCATCATTGTCATATTGCTTTGCATGATCATATAGTTGGCATAGTATTTGTGGCTTGGCCACCGTTCATATTCTATATATATGTCACGCTAGATCATTGTGCATCCCGATACACCGCCGGAGGCATTCATATAGAGTCATATCTTTGTTCTAGTATCGAGTTGTAATTCTTGAGTTGTAAGTAAATAAAAAGTGTGATGATCACTATTATTAGAGCATTGTCCCATGTGAGGAAAGGATGATGGAGACTATGATTCCCCCACAAGTCGGGATGAGACTCCGGACTTAAATAAATAAAAAGAGGCCAAAGAGCCCAAAAGGAAAAAATGAGAGAAAAAGAGAGAAGGGGCAATGTTACTATCCTTTCCCACACTTATGCTTCAAAATAGCACCATGTTCTTCATGATAGAGACTCTCCTATTTTCTCGGTTTCATACATTACTAGTGGGAATTTTTTATTATAGAACTTGGCTTGTATATTCCAATGATGGGCTTCCTCAAATGTCCGAGGCCTTCGTGAGCAAGTAAGTTGGATGCATACCCACTTAGTTTTCTTTTTGAGCTTTCACACACTTATAGCTCTAGTGCATCTGTTGCATGGCAATCCCTACTCCTTGCATTGACATCAATTGATGGGCATCTCCATAGCCCATTGATTAGCTTCATCAATGTGAGACTTTCTCCTTTTTGTCTTCTACACACAACCTCCACCATCATATTCTATTCCACCCATAGGGCTATATCCATGGCTCACGCTCATATATTGTGTGAGAGTTGAAAAAACATAAGAGCATTAAAAAGTATGAACCAATTTCTTGGCTTGTCATTGGGCTTGTGCATGATAAATACTTTGTGTTAAGAAGATAGAGCATGACAAGATTATATGATATTGTATGGATAACTTTCTTTAGCCATGATATTTTGAGAAGACATGATTGCTTTTTAGTATGCTTGAAGTATTATTATTTTTATGTCAATATTAAACTTTTATTTTGAATCTTACGGATTTGAATATTCATGCCACATAAAGAAATATTACATGGTAAACATGTTAGGTAGCATTTCACCTCAGAAATTCTGTTTTTATCATTTACCTACTCGAGGATGAGCAGGAATTAAGCTTGGGGATGCTTGATACGTCTCCAACGTATCTATAATTTTTTATTGTTCCATGCTATTATATTATCCATCTTGGATGTTTTATATGCATTATTATGCTATTTTATATCATTTTTGGGACTAACATATTAACCAAGTGCCAGTTGTTGTTTTTTCCTTATTTTTGTCTTTTACAGAAAATCAATACCAAACGGAGTCCAAACAGAACAAATTTTTTTGATTATTTTTCTTGGACCAGAAGACACCCGGGAACCTTCGGAAAGGGGTCAAAGGGGCCACCAGTTGGCAACAAGCTCGGGAGGCACGCCCTAGGGGGTGCCCCCAGGCTTGTGGGCCCCCTAATTCCTCTCTAACCCTAATCTTTGCTCTATAAATACCAAAATAGTCCCTGTATACCAGAGGGCACACCAAAAATACTTCTCCGCCGCCGCAAGTTTTTTCCTCGTGAGATCCCATCTGGAAACCTGTTTCGGTACTCTACCTGAGGGGGACTCGATCACGGAGGGCCTCTACATCAACCTTGCCGCCCTTCCGATGATGTGTGAGTAGTTTATCACAAGACCTTGGGTCCATAGCTAGTAGCTAGATGGCCTCTTCTCTTTGTTTGATCTTCAATACAATGTTCTTGGAGATCTATTTGATGTAATCTTCTTTTGCGGTGCTTTTGTTGAGATTCTATGAATTGTGGGTTTATGATCAGATTATCTATGAATATTATTTGAGTCTTCTCTAAATTCATTGTGCATTATTAAAATTGAATTATATTTCTCTCCGATCTATTGATTTGGTTTGGCCAACTAGATTGATTTTTCTTGCAATGAGAGAGGTGCTTTGTATTGGGTCAATCTTGTGGTGCTTAATCCCAGTGACAGAAGGGGATATGACACGTATAGTATTGTTGCCATTAATGATAAAAAGATGGGGTTTGTTCATATTGATTGGATCTATCCCCCTACATCATGTCATCTTGCTTAAGGCATTACTCCGTTCTTGTTAACTTAATACACTAGATGCATGTTGGATAGCGGTCGATGTGTGGAGTAATAGTAGTAGATGCAGGAAGGAGTCGGTCTACTTGTCACGGATGTGATGCCTATATTCATGATCATTGCCTTAGATATCGTCATAATTATTCGTTTTTCTATCAATTGTTCAACAATAATTTGTTCACCCTACGTATGCGTTCTTTCAAGAGAGAAGCCTCTAGTGAAAACTATGGCCCCTGAGTCTATTCTTATCATATTATTTTTAGATCTATCAAACCAAAAACCCAAAAATACCTTGCTACAATTTATTTATTTTTACTTTATTTTGCACTTGTATTTATCTTTTATACCTATCTCTATCAGATGTCATCTTTGCAAGTAACCATGAAGGGATTGACAACTCCTTTATCGCATTGGGTGCAAGTATTTGTTTGTTTGTGTAGGTGCTATCACTAGAGGCTTGTGTGTTCCTCCTACTGAAT
Organism: Triticum dicoccoides; assembly: GCF_002162155.2. NCBI lineage: Eukaryota > Viridiplantae > Streptophyta > Magnoliopsida > Poales > Poaceae > Triticum > Triticum dicoccoides. The sequence goes on along the minus strand of NC_041382.1, from coordinate 2,990,905 downwards.
TTATACCTTGGTTCTTAACTGAAGAAAATACTCATCTCTACTTTGCTCCATCACCCTTTCCTCTTCAAGAGAAAAAACAATGCAAGCTCAAGAAGTAGCACCTGCCCTTCAAGCAAATCCTCTCCTCTTCTATTTTCTTTCTGCTACCAGTTTACAGGCTGATTTTACTGAGAAAGAGCCTTTCTTTTCATACTGCCAAGCCCAAAAATCTGTCATGGAAGTGGTGCACAACAATATATTCTTGATGGCATCAACATCAATTGGCAAAAAATACTGATATAGAAGATCAGCTCGCCATGTTACAGTTGTGGTGTCAATCAATTTGCCACCAGAGTTCGTGGGTTCGGACAAGCACGCAATTGGCTTCATTGAAGTGTCCCTGGGAATCCAATTGTGTGACCATATCTGCGTGCAACCCCCATCTACTATCCTTGGCATTAAGCCTTGAGCTAGCATATCTCTCCCCTCAATCAAGATTGCCATACCTGCAAATATAAATAACAAGCTAAAATTATTACCTCGCTTTATTAGTACTAGCAAAAGGGCCCATGCGTTGCAACAGGACAAAGAAAATCATAATCTCCAATGGTCATGACCATATTTTGCTACATCACCAAGATATACTATCACCCCAAATTTCATGAAATCATGAACAATTTTTGAAATCATGAACATTTTCTTAAAGTCGTGAACATATCTGAAATTCTAAACATTTTTCAACTTTGTGAACACTTTTACAAATTTGTTAACATTTTCTAAAATCAATAACACTTTTTGAATTCATGAACATTTTATACTATTTGCAAACATTTTCTAAAATAATGAACATTTTGTTAAACAATTTTCTAGGAATATGCAAACATTCCTAGAATCGACGAACATTTTTCTGAAAATTGGTGGAACATTTTTTGAAATTCACAAACCTTTTTTATTTAACAAAAAAATGCATGATCATTTTTGAATCAATGAAAATTTTATGAATAAATAAACTATTTATAATTCATGAGCAGTTTTTGAAATTTTAAGATATTTTTTCATTCATGAACATATTTTGAATTGGTGAAATTTTATAAGTCACAGCAACGGTCGGTAAACTATTTATAGTGCATGTTCATTTTCTAATATAAGAATTTATGAAAAATCATGAGCATTTTTTATTTCCTGAAAATTTGTGTTCAAAATTTCGAACATTTTTGCAATAAGCAAACATTTTTTGAATCCACAAACATTTTATGATTTATTAAATATTTTATTTCAAAATTCTCAAAAAATATAAATTTTCGGATTTTTTTAATTCCAAAATTGTTTCATGTAGGAAAAAAACAAAACTAAAATAAAAAATAAATTTTAAAAACAAGCCGCCCAGACTTGTGCTGGCCTAACGGGCTCGCTGCATGTTCGCTCAGCACGCAGAACACAGTATAGGTGGTCCCTACTGCATGAGCCGGCCCAGACGGGGATTCCTCTGTGTAAAGTGTTTTTTTTATCATTTATAGATGGCATTGATGGGTAACATTTTGCAACTTTGGGGGCAACTCTCATGACTTACCGCCAGAAGCAATAGCCCTTTTATTACTAGGTATAGATCGAGAATGCGAAGGAGACCGAGCTCCATGGAGGCCTTTATTTGAAAACTTCAAAATTCAAACTTTTCAATTTCAAAAAGTTCTGAAAATAAATACACATATACCTAGATACACAATGTACATGTGTGCAAATTTTCAGGTCAAAATGCATTAAAATGTGAGCTACACAAAAAGACAAATCTGAGGCTTTTTAGCATATGCACTATTCATCTTCAAAGTCCATGATTTTGTTTTTTTTGTGCACCTCACAATTCAATGTATTTCATCCTGAAATTTTTCACACATACAATTTACATCCTTGCATACATGTGTATTTATTTCAAAAAAAATGAAACTAAAATTTATGAATTTTGAATTTTTCAAAAGAAAGGGCTCCATGGAGCTCGGTCTCCAAAATGCCTTACTCGGTATACATACGCAATATAGATTTTTTTTCATTTTCTGTTTTTTCACCTTTTTATGTTTTATATTCATAAATTTCAAAAATGCTCAAAATCTTAGAAAATTGTTTGAAACATCAAAACCTGTTCAATGTGTATTTTAAAAAAATGTTCTTTGTGTATTTGGAAAACAATTAACAATACATTAAAACAAATTCAATGTATATTCAAAATTGTTAAATGTGTATTTTTCAAAAAATTGTTCACCGTATATTGAAAAATTGTTGGTGTGTATTTTAATTTTTTTCCATATATTGAAGAATATTCAACATATATATAGAAAATGTTTGCAATATAATAGAAAACAATTATTGTACAGAAAATAGTTTTTCTGCAAGAAAATGTCCATTGGGTATTTTCTCGAGTTCGAGAACATATTTTAGAATACATGAAAAAAGATTGTATTTTATATTGGTGAACTTTTTGAATTCCTGAAATTTTTTGGGATAGTGAAAAGTATCTATTTCGCCAACTTTTTCCAGATGTGTGCACATTTTTGAAAACCATGAACAGTTTTTTTAATTTGGAAACTTTTTCAAATTTGTGAATGTTTTTTGAATTCACAAACCATTTTTCAAGTTGATGAACAGTTTTTGAATCCACGTACCAATTTCAAATTATGAAGCAATGCAGGAAACTCGTGCTAGCATGATGCTTTTTTTAGAGAACGCTAGCATGATACTCCCTCCGTCCATAATAAGTGTTACTGAAAGTTATACTAAATCAGTTACACTTATTATGGGACGGAGGGAGTACTTAAAAAAACTTGTGTTACCACTAAAGTGGGATGGCCCATACCCGAGCATTGCATGAGTGACACCCCGCACATATTTTTGGGAGGGCAACTAACTAAGAGGCACCCCCTGACGGAGCCCTTCAAGGGTAACTTTTGGCGGGATGAGAGCACGCCACTTGGCGCGCTTTTAGCCGCCGCTACGTGTCGCGTGCTCGACGCTCCCTCAAGACTTTTTATAGGCATTTTCTAGTTTAGATGGTTTGTTTTTTAGGTTTTTCGGGTTTTGCCTTAATTTCCTGAGATTTTGAAGAAAAAACATATTTGGAAAAATAATTGCGTGAAAGTGTTTTTTTTTTGCTTTCACAAGAGGCACAGATTTTCTTCTCGTGGAGCCACAAAGTTGCTTCCACGAAGCCTCCCGGAAAGGTAAGAATGTGTTTTTTACTTCGGGTGAAAGAAAAAAATGTGTTTTTTTTTTGCTTCCACGAGAGACATAGATTTTCTTCTCATGGAGGCACTGGTTGGCTTCTGCGAGAGGCGAAAGGAAAGAAAGACTTCTTTTGCTTTTGCGATAAGAACAAGTTTGCTTTTTGTGGAGGCACATGTTTGCTTCCGCGAGAGGCAAAGAAACAACACATTTTTTCCAACGAAGAGGCACAAGATTGCTTCTTGTGGAGGCGCAGATTTGCTTCCATGAGAAGTATTGTTGTGCCTCCGGAAAGCTAAAAAGAGAGAGAAAACGTGCTTCTGGCTATGATTTTTTTCTATCGGTTTTATACAGGGTTTTTTGTGAAAAAAGTTCGTCGAAACCTATTAACACAGTGTCTAGTTTCAAAGATCCCGGTGCGAGGAACCCAGTGGTGAAAGCGCTTTGAAATTTGGACGCATGGTTTGAGAGATAAAACATTTTGAAAAATGAATCTAAAAAAGGAAAAAACTCCCAGGCTACCACTTGTCAGCCCCTGAGGAGTTGAGAGTGACCTTTGCAAGAGGTACCCTTAACTAGTGATTTCATATTTTTAGTCCTCGGCTTTGTGTGCGGGGATGCGTCTGCCCAGGCCAATGGCTTGTTCATGTCTGTGTGGTGGCCCGACCTTGGTATGCCTGGCCTATTGTCGGTGGTTGTTTACCAGCGATCTGTAGAGAACACATGTTCATACTAAATCCAACCAGAAAATAATGGCCACAAGACGGTATGCAATTTATATTGATCATTTGTCGAAAAAAACATAGGACACGAAAGAAGGCACACTCAGGTCCCCAACCCAAGGATCTACAGAGAAAATTATCACAAGAATAGAATGGGCTCCACAAAGTTGTTGTGATCATTAAAAATGATACTCAACATAGTAAAGGACACAATAACATTTGTTGCATGTCATAGAAATAGAGAAATGTTAACACCCCCATGATTTCCTCTAATGCATATCACCTTCAAGAATCATTTTTTTACTGCATGCTTCGATCGCCCGCTCCAGCATAACACAATACTCAGTAGTCTCGGTTGCTGCATTCTTCTCACTATGCAAGAAGTGAACCATGCTTTTGATGTTCCACGGGTGAGGAGGCCCATTGCGAGGTTTAAAACCTTCTGTTGCACAGCAAGATCACCGACTGCTAGCGCACGGAGGACATACGTGGCCATGTCATCCATACCAGAACCTTCCATGATGGCAGACTTGAGTTGTTGTAGCCGATCAAGAATTATTAGCATGTTTTCAGTTCGTAGAGATGGTGTATGGGCAATCAAATTACAGTAGGCTTTTGCCACGACATAAGCAAATCCTGGCAAAACAGAGGACAATTGCAACAGTGCATCAGCGCATCCACACACCACTTCCGTGTGGGGTGATGATAACAACGAAACAAAGCCTACAATACATCTAACATCATTGACATGTCCAGGCAAACGAGGGAGGCATGTTTGCATGATCCTCAGTGCACCACGTTGCGCCGGGAGCGTTAACAACCTTAGATCTATTGGGTCACGTAAAATGTACCCAAAGGCCTCATCCTCCCAACAACAATTAATGGCATAGAGGGCATTATTGCGGGCAGACGGATCCATCATCATGTTTGTGGTGATGGATGCTCTTATTGCCTTCAATGTGTAGCGGGCTGCATGGTTCATTGTGGTGTGGCTGTGGGCCTGGATCAAAATTGAGGAGAGGCTAGAAATGAGGTGATGAAGTGGTATGTCACCTGGAAGGGTTTCACCCCTAGCAAGGTGCACCATAATGTCTACCATGGCACATATTTTGGCGATATCGTCGCCACATAGAAGAGTGGATGCGGTTACTGAGAAGTCAACACATGGTGAATTCGTCTCCATGACCACAACAAAGGTTTCTACAAATGGTTATTCTAACCTTTGTACTCGGTAGAATTCATAGAGCATATACTCCAGAAGTTTCGGCTATGAAGGCGGATTGATATCGTGTTGTGGAATGTATTGTAAAGGTATAGATGTCAATATACTTACTTGTGGTCTGATCCAAACTGGGAAAATGATGGCTTCATATAGCAGGATAACATGACAAAAATTGGAAGAATATAACTCATAGTAAATGAAAAACTTATGAATAGCCAATATTGGATCTTATGCCTAAGATAGATATGTGGTACTTAATTAAGATTTAATATTATCTATCCAGATGCCACACTGGCCAAGAATCATGATGTTGATATATTCCACATAACATATATTGTCTCATCAACAAACTAATCAACTCTGTGTTAAAATGGTAGACATTGCTTGTCAAAATCATTGAGGGACTCTTAAGTACGTTTAAGACGCCTAATAAACTCATATGGAACTAGTTCTGCAAGTGCAAGCCATGCAGGACTCTGTGGGCTTGATCCTTGAGGGATCAATACCCATTTTACGGACAGTGTCCTGATAAAGCAGGTTAAGACTTCTGCTGCCATCCATGAGGACTCGTGTGAGGTGACATCCGTCGATGATTGGATCGAGGACCAATGCTTCCGAACCTCCATGATGGATACTGGTCGTATGGTCTCTGTGGTCAAAAGTGATCGGACAGGCCGACCATGGGTTGAATTTTGGGGCGACTGACTCTATGGCATAAACGTCCCTTAGTGCGTGCTTGCGCTCCTGATAACCCACAAGTATAGGGGATCGCAACAGTTTTCGAGGCTAGAGTATTCAACCCAAATTTATTGATTCGACACAAGGGGAGCCAAAGAATATTCTCAAGTATTAGCAGTTGAGTTGTCAATTCAACCACACCTGGAAACTTAATATCTGCAGCGAAGTATTTAGTAGCAAAGTAATATGATAGTAGTGGTAACGGTAGCAAAAGGTAACGGTGGCAAAAGTAATGTTTTTGGTATTTTGTAGTGATGATAGCAATAGCAATAGAAAAGTAAATAAGCGAAGAACAATATATGGAAAGCTTGTAGGCAATGGATCGATGATGGAGAATTATGCCAGATGAGGTTCATCATGTAACAATCATAACATAGGGTGACGCAGAACTAGCTCCAATTCATCAATGTAATGTAGGCATGTATTCCGAATATAGTCATACGTTCTTATGGAAGAGAACTTGCATGACATCTTTTGTCCTACCCTCTCGTGGCAGCGGGATCCTAATGGAAACTAAGGGATATTAAGGCCTCCTTTTAATAGAGTACTGGAACAAAGCATTAGCACATAGTGAATACATGAACTCCTCAAACTATGGTCATCACCGGTAAGTATCCCGATTATTGTCACTTCGGGGTTAACTGATCATAACACATAATAGGTGACTATAGACTTGCAAGATAGGATCAAGAACTCTCATATATTGATGAAAACATAATAGGTTCAAATCTGAAATCATGGCACTCGGGCCCTAGTGACAAGCATTAAGCATAGCAAAGTCATAGCAATATCAATCTCAAAACATAGTGGATACTAGGGATCAAACCCTAACAAAACTAACTCGATTACATGATAGATCACATCCAACCCATCACCGTCCAACATGCCTACGATGGAATTACTCACGCACGGCGGTGAGCATCATGAAATTGGTGATGGAGGATGGTTGATGATGACGATGGCGACGGATTCCCCTCTCCGGAGCCCCGAACGGACTCCAGATCAGCCCTCCCGGGAGGTTTTAGGGCTTGGCGGCGGCTCCATATCGTAAAACATGATGAATTCTTCTCTCTGATTTTTTCTCCCAAAAGCAAATATATAGAGTTGGAGTTGAGGTCGGAGGAGCTCCAGGGGGCCCACGAGGTGGGGGCGCGCCTACCCCCTAGGGCGCGCCCCTACCTCGTGGATAGGTGGTGGGCCCCCTGGTCTTCATCTTTTGCAAGGATTTTTTATTATTTCCGAATAGGTGTTCCGTGAAGTTTCAGGTCATTCCGAGAACTTTTGTTTCTGCACATAAGTAACACCATAGCAATTCTGCTGAAAACAACGTCAGTCCAGGTTAGTTCCATTCGAATCATGCAAGTTAGAGTCCAAAACAAGGGAAAAAGTGTTTGGAAAAGCAGATATGACGAAGACGTATCAACTCCCCCAAGCTTAAACCTTTGCTTGTCCTCAAGCAATTCAGTTGATAAACTGAAAGTGATAAAGAAAAACTTTTACAAACTCTGTTTGTTCTTGTTGTTGTAAATATGTAAAGCCAGCATTCAAGTTTTCAACAAAGATTATGACTAACCACATTCACAATAACGCTTAGGTCTCAAGTTTACTCATATAAATGGCATAATCAACTAGCGAGCAATAATAATAAATCTCGAATGACAACACTTTCTCAAAACAATCAAGATGGTATCTCGCTAGCCCTTTCTGAGACCGCAAAACATAAGTGCAGAGCACCTTTAAAGATCAAGGACTGACTAGACATTGTAATTCATGGTAAAAGAGATCCAGTCAAGTCATACTCAATGTAAACTAACAGTAATGAATGCAAGTGACAGTGGTGCTCTCCAACTGGTGCTTTTTAATAAGAAGATGATGACTCTACATGAAAGTAAATAGATAGGCCCTTCGCAGAGGGAAGCAGGGATTTGTAGAGGTGCCAGAGCTAGGTTTTGAAATAGAGAGATGAATAATATTTTGACCGGTATACTTTCATTGTCAACATAACAACCAAGAGATGGCAATATCTTCCATGCTACACACATTATAGGCGGTTCCCAAGCAGAATGGTAAAGTTTATACTCCCCCTCCACCAACAAGCATCAATCCATGGCTTGCTCGAAACAACGAGTGCCTCCAACTAACAAGAGTCCCAGGGGGAGTTTTGTTTACAATTATTTTGATTTAATTTGCATAAAGCATGGGACTGGGCATCCCGGTGACCAGCCACTTTCTCATGAGTGAGGAGCGGAGTCCACTCCTCTTGAGAATAACCCGCCTAACATGGAAGATACAGACATCCCTAGTTGATACATGAGCTATTGGAGCATACAAAACAGGATACTTATTTGAAGGTTAGAGTTTGGCAAATGCAAATTTACTTGAAACGGCAGGTAGATATCGTATATAGGTAGGTATGGTGGACTCATATGGAAAAACTTTGGGGTTTATGGAGTTGGATGCACAAGCAGTATTCCCGCTTAGTATAGGTGAAGGCTAGCAAAAGACTGGGAAGCGACCAGCTAGAGAGCGACAACAGTCATGAACATGCATTAAAATTAATCAACACTGAATGCAATCATGAGTAGGATATAATCCACCATGAACATAAATATCGTGAAGGCTATGTTGATTTTGTTTCAACTACATGCGTGAACATGCACCAAGTCAAGTCACTTAAATCATTCAGAGGAGGATACCACCCTATCATACCACATCACAACCATTTTAATAGCATGTTGGCACGCAAGATAAACCATTATAAGCTCCTAGCTAATCAAGCATGGCACAAGAAACTATGATCTCTAGTTGTCATTGCAAACATGTTTATTCATAATAGGCTGAATCAGGAACGATGAACTAATCATATTTACAAAAACAAGAGAGGTCGAGTTCATACCAGCTTTTCTCATCTCAGTCAGTCCATCATATATCGTCATAATTGCCTTTCACTTGCACGACCGAATAGTGTGAATAATAATAATAATAATAATAATAATAATAGTGCACGTGCATTGGACTAAGCTGTAATCTGCAAGCATTTAATAAACAGTAGAAGACAAGGCAATATGGGCTCTTTTGTCAGATCAACAATAATGCATATAAGAGCTACTTCATCAATTTAATTATGGCCTTCTCCTATCGACCCCCAAAGAAAAGAAAAGAAATAAAACTATTTACACGGGAAAGCTCCCAACAAGTAAAAGAAGAACAGGAAATTTTTTGGGTTTTCTTTTTAATTACTACTACAAGCATGGAAAGTAAACTAATTAAAAGCTACAACTAATTTTTTTTGTTTTTCTTAAGGTTTATTAAACACACAAGAAGAAAGCATAAAAAGGAAATAAACTAGCATGGATGATACAACGAAAAAGTATGAGCACCGACATCTAGCAATGAGTGTGTGAACATAAATGTAATGTCGGTAAGAAATACGTACTCCGCCAAGCTTAGGCTTTTGGCCTAAGTTGGTCTATGTCCACGGTTGGCCTAGCGGATATACATAATAATAGTTGGGGTCGTACTGAGATGCAGCGGCTATCGCCTCCTGAGCTGCAGCGTGGCGACGAGCGGCCTCTGCCCTCCTCTCGTACTCATTTGCCTCCTCTCTGGTAATAACATATCTTCCTTTTGCCTGATAATCAAAGAAGGCAGGAGCAGGGAGAGTAATACGGACAGCACGACGTTTGTCAAAGATTAAACGATACTGGAGAGGTGATTCATTCCTCTCGACAAACTGGTGGCGAACCATAGCATTAAAGTCTAGGTAAGCAGGAGGTAATTCAATATCATCATTACGTATAGTTACACCAAGAAAATCAGCTAAGCGGGTTGCATAAATTCCACCAAAGAAATCTCCATTAAATCTATTCAGATGCAACTTACGTGCAACAATGGCTCCCAAATTATAAGATTTATCTCCCAACACACCACTCCTAAGAATATGAGGTCAGGGCACACATGTGACATGCTTCATCTTTACCGTTAATGCATCTACCTATGAAGAGAGCAAAATAATGTATAGCAGGAAAATGAATGCTCCCTATGATAGCTTGTGTTATATCTCTAGATTCCCCACAGTTATACTAGCAAGAAAATCTCTAAATTCAGATTTGCGAGGTTCCCTGATACTACCCCATTGTGGAAGTTTGCAAGCAGTGGTAAAATCCTCTAAGTCCATAGTGTAAGAATTTTCATAAAGATCAAACAGGACAGTTGGAGAATTACGTGAAGATGAAAATTCAAACCTCCTCACAAAGGAACTAGTGAGACAGTGGTACTGACGGCATTTTTCTTCCTCGAAGCTCACAAAATCAGCGTTACGCAAACATGCGTTAAATTCTTCCTTAATTCCCGCTCGATCCATAAAGTTTTCCGAAGGCCATTCACAAGGACGCACTGGAGCGTTTCTTGGTGGCTCATCATCAGCATCACGCATTGCAAGCCTGGGCTCTTGTTTCCCCGAAGAGCCCCCTTGGTACATTTTCCTAAACATATTTCTTTCTCTGAAAAATTTCTGAAATTTTTAGTAACTTCAAAATAAAAGTGAACCAAACTCAATAATATTGATAGCAACTACTCCTACAAGTGCCTAGAGCCTATATCATGCAACAAAACTACTTTTGACCATATAAATTTGACATGCAAGCTCAAGAACAGGGTCACCTAAGCAGCACAAATTTGCAATGAATAAAGCACTAGAACAAAAACTAATTGTACCAATGGAGGATTCACATACCAAGGAACAATCTCCCCAAGCAGTTTTGTGAGAGGTGCTTTGAGCAAGGAGATCGAAAATGGTAGCAAAATGAGCTTGGACTCGGGTTTGAGTTGGATATTCGTGTTTGTGGGAGGAAGAAGGAGTGTGTGGGTGCAGGAATAAGTGGAGGAGGGCTACCGTGGGCCCATGAGGCAGGGGGCGCGCCCAGGGGGGTAGGGCCTGCCCCTGACCCTCGTGGCCAGGTGCCAGCTCCTCCTGCTGTGTTCTCAGTGCCAAATATTCTCAAATATTCCAGAAAAAATCATATTTAAATTTCAGGGCATTTGGAGAACTTCTATTTTTTGGGTATTTTTATATTGCACGGATAAATCAGATAACAGACAGAAAAATACTATTTTTATTTTATTTAATATAAATAACAGAAAGTAAGAGGAGGGTACAACAGGTTGTGCCTTATAGTTTCATCCATCTCATTATCATCAAAAGGAATCCACTAACAAGGTTGATCAAGTCTTGTTAACGAACTCATTCCGAATAACATGGAACCGGAGAAATTTCGAATAACACTATGTTACCTCAACGGGGATATGCACATCCCCAATAATAAGAATATCATATTTCTTCTTGACAGTAGGAAGAGGAGATTCAAAACCTCCAAATATAATCGATGGATTTTTTTCCAATAGAGTTGATACTATGAACTTGAGGATGTTTCCTCGGAAAGTGTACCGTATGCTCATTACCATTAACATGAAAAGTGACATTGCCTTTAGTGCAATCAATAACAGCCCCTGTAGTATTCAAAAAAGGTCTTCCAAGAATAATAGACATACTATCGTCCTCGGGAATATCAAGAATAACAAAGTCCGTTAAAATAGTAACGTTTGCAACTATAACAGGCACATCCTCACAAATACCGATAGGTATAGCAGTTGATTTATCATCCATTTGCAAAGATATTTCAGTAGGTGTCAACTTATTCAAATCAAGTCTACGATATAAAGAGAGAGGCATAACACTAACACCGGCTCCAAGATCACATAAAGCAGTTTTAACATAGTTTCTTTTAATGGAGCATGGTATAGTTGGTACATCGGGATCTCAAAGTTTCTTTGGTATTCCACCCTTAAAAGTATAATTAGCAAGCATGGTGGAAATTTCAGCTTCCGGTATCTTTCTTTTATTTGTAACAATATTTTTCATATACTTAGCATAAGGATTCATTTTGAGCATATCAGTTAATCGCATACGCAAAAAGATAGGTCTAATCATTTCAGCAAAGCGCTCAAAATCCTCATCATCCTTTTTCTTGGATGGTTTGGGAGGAAAAGGCATGGGTTTCTGAACCCAAGGCTCTCTTTCCTTACCGTGTTTCCTAGCAACAAAGTCTCTCTTATCATAACGTTGATTCTTTGATTGTGGGTTATCAAGATCAACAACAGGTTCAATTTCTATATCATTATCATTGCTAGGTTGAGCATCAACATGAACATTATCATTAACATTATCACTAGTTTCAGGTTCATTACCAGATTGTGTTTCAGCATCAGAGATAGAAATATCATTTGGATTCTCAAGTGTTTCAGTAATAGGTTCACTAGAAGCATGCAAAGTCCTATCATTTTTCTTTTTCTTCCTATTAGAAGGACTAGGTGCATCCACATTATTTCTCTGAGAATCTTGCTCAATTCTCTTAGGGTGGCCTTCAGGATACAAAGGTTCCTGAGTCATTCTACCACCTCTAGTCATAACTCTAACAGCGTTATCATTATTCTTACTATTCAAGTCATTGAGCAAATCATTTTGAGCTTTAAGTACTTATTCTACTTGAGTGGTAACCATAGAAGCATGTTTACTAATAAGTTTAAGTTCACCTTTGACATTAGCCATATAATTACCCAAGTGTTCAAGCATATCTGAATTGTATTTCAATTGTCTATCAAAATAAGCATTAAAATCTTCTTGATTAACCATAAATTTATCGAACTCATCTAAGCATGGGCTAGCAAATTTAGTAAACGGGGTTTCAGCTTTATCATTCCGAGAACTTTTGTTTCTGCACATAAATAACACCATAGCAATTCTGCTGAAAACAGCATCAGTCCGGGTTAGTTCCATTCAAATCATGCAAGTTAGAGTCCAAAACAAGGGCAAAAGTGTTTGGAAAAGTAGATACGACGAAGACGTATCAGCTCCGCTTAGGGATATGAGTGACGTAGATCATATTCACTGTTTTTACCTCGGGGGGATTTCTTTTGCCCCCTATGTTTGTTGGCGAGGCCCATCGTCATCCTCGCTGGGCGGCCCTTTCCCCTTATCTTCGGTGTTTATCTTACCGGCCTGTTTGAAGACCCAACAGTTTCTATTGGTATGATTGGTAGGCTTGTCCGGGGTGCCATGGATCTGGCAAGGCCGATCTAGTATTCTGTCTAAGATAGATGGACCATCTTTGTTTCCTTTGAATGGCTTCTTCCGCAAACCGGGTTTAGAGCCACTGAATCCGGCGTTGACCACCGTGTCTTCAGTATCTTCATTGTTGCTTCGACGCTTGTGTTTGTTGCGTCGTGGCCTGCCATTGCCATCTCTAGCTTCGGAGGTGCCAGGGTCGCTGGTGTTGTTGCTTCTGCGAACTAGCCAGCTATCTTCTCACGCGCAAAAGCGGGTCATGAGTGTGGTGAGAGCTGCCATGGACTTTGGTTTTTCTTGGCCGAGGTGTCGGGCGAGCCACTCGTCACGGACGCTGTGTTTGAAGACCGCGAGGGCTTCGGCGTCCGGGCAATCAACAATTTGGTTCTTTTTAATTAAGAACATGGTCCAGAGTTTTCAGGCTGACTCTCCGGGTTGCTGAACTATGTGACTGCGATCATCGGCGTCTGATACGTCTCCAACATATCTATAATTTTTGATAGCGCCATGCTATGTTATCTACTGTTTTTGGCAATATTGGGCTTTATTATCCACTTTTATATTATTTTTGGGACTAACCTATTAACCGGAGGCCCATCCCAGAATTGTTGTTTTTTGCCTATTTCCGTGTTTTGAAGAAAAGGAATATCAAACGGAGTCGAAATGGAACGAAATCAACTGGAGAAGTTATTTTTGGAAGGAAAGCTACCGGATGGACTTGGACCCCACGTCAGGAGCCAAGGGAGGTGCTCACGAGGGCGGGGGGCGCCCCCCCCAGGGCGCGCCCCTGCCTCGTGGGGCCCCCGAAGCTCCATCGACGTACTTCATTCACTCATATATACCTACGTACCCAAAAACTTCCAGAACACACAATAGATCGGGAGTTCCGCCGCCACAAGCCTCCGTAGCCACCAAAAACCAATCTAGACCCGTTTCGGCACCCTGCCGGAGGGGGCAATCCTTCTCCGGTGGCCATCTTCATCATCCCAGTGCTCTCCATGACGAGGAGGGAGTAGTTCTCCCTCGGGGCTGAGGGTATGTACCAGTAGCTATGTGTTTGATCTCTCTCTCTCTCTCTCTCTCTCTCGTGTTCTTGAGATGATACGATCTTGATGTATCGCGAGCTTTGCTATTATATTTGGGTCCTATGATGTTTCTTCCTCCCTCTACTCTCTTGTAATGAATTGAGTTTCCCCTTTGAAGTTATCTTATCAGATTGAGTCCTTATAGATTTGAGAACACTTGATGTATGTCTTGTCGTGGATATCTGTGGTGACAATGGGATATCACGTGATTAACTTGATGTATGTTTTGGTGATCAACTTGCGGGTTCCGCCCATGAACCTATGCATAGGGGTTGGCACACGTTTTCGTCGTGATTCTCCGGTAGAAACTTTGGGGCACTCTTTGAGGTCCTTTGTGTTGGTTGAATAGATGAATCTGAGATTGTGTGATGCATATCGTATAATCATACCCGCGGATACTTGAGGTGACATTGGAGTATCTAGGTGACATTAGGGTTTTGGTTGATTTGTGTCTTAAGGTGTTATTCTAGTATGAACTCTAGGGCTGTTTGTGACACTTATAGGAATAGCCCAACGGACTGATTGGAAAGAATAACTTTGAGGTGGTTTCATACCCTACCATAATCTCTTCGTTCATTCTCCGCTATTAGTGACTTTGGAGTGACTCTTTGTTGCATGTTGAGGGATAGTTATGTGATCCAATTATGTTAGCATTGTTGAGGGAACTTACACTAGCGAAAATATGAACCCTAGGCCTTATTTCCATGCATTGCAATACCATTTACGCTCACTTTTATCATTATTTACCTTGCTGTTTTTATAATTTCAGATTACAAATACCTTTATCTACCATCCATATACCACTTGTATCACCATCTCTTCGCCGAACTAGTGCACCTATACAATTTACCATTGTATTGGGTGTGTTGGGGACACAAGAGACTCTTTGTTATTTGGTTGCAGGGTTGCTTGAGAGAGACCATCTTCATCCTACGCCTCCTACGGATTGATAAACCTTAGGTCATCCACTTGAGGGAAATTTGCTACTGTCCTACAAACCTCTGCACTTGGAGGCCCAATAACGTCTACAAGAAGAAGGTTGTGTACTAGACATCAAGCTCTTTTCTGGCGCCGTTGCCAGGGAGGTGAGTGCTTGAAGGTATATCTTTAGATCTTGCAATCGAGTCTTTTAGTTTCTTGTTTTATCACTAGTTTAGTTTATAAAAGAAAACTATAAAAAAATGGAATTAAGTTTGTCTCATACGCTTCACCTTTTTAATATATTTCGTTAGTATGATGGAAAGGATAATTGTGCTTAGGTGCTAGAAGAAGAAATCTATAAAATGTTTGGCACTAAATATTTGAATGATGAGCATGATTGCAATGTTGTTAGTACGAATTCTTTGAATATCCATGATACTAATGATGATTGCACTAGTTATGATGAAAATGTCTCCTATAAACATGTCAATTTTTGTGGAGTGCATTGGGTTTGTAAGTACACACCAAATAGGGAAGATAGATATTGCAAGAGGCATAAGTACTTAGAAAATGAATTGTTGCAAGAAAGTCTTGATGATTGTGCTAAAAAATTCAATATTTTTCGCGCCCCTTGTGAACTTTGCAATGAACATGGTCATTTAAATCTCCAATGTAAATTGTTTCATGACCGAATTGTATCCAAAAATTGTGATAATTTGATTACCCTTGAGCATCATAAAGAGCTTAGTCTTCTTTTGGGGTATGAGGAAATGAAACGTATAACTGAGGGTATTCCAAATTTAATCTTGATAAATTTCTTGATTTTGATCTAGAGAAGATTTATATGTATTGTGCGGTGAATTGCATTGAAAATCCTTATATTGCCAATTACATAAAGAAAAGAAAACAAATAGAAGATGAAGAGAATACTAATGAAAGGGAAGAGGCTTCCCAATACCCTCCTATTATTTCTTATGATGAATTAGGTAACGAGGAGGAGCCTCCTATTCAACCAATCTCATTAATAAGGAGCTACAAAAAGAGGATTGAACCCACACATGATGTGGTGAAGAAGAAGAAAAGAAAAAGGAAGAGAGGTAAAAAGATATCTCTCCCAAATAGTGCTTCTCCTATTACTATTGTTCCTCATGAAAATATGATTGTGGAAGATAATGATACCTCTTATGATCTTGAAAATCTTTTTGGCACTTGCTTGGAAGAATATGATAATTGCTATACTATTGGTGCTATCCATACTATTAATGATGAGAGTGATTATGCTTATGATATGAAAAGGCCCAAGCTTGGGGATGCTATGTTTGATGAAGATGATGTTTTTGAGAATATATTTGCTGCAATTAATGTTTGTAACAATCTTGGGGAAGCTATGATTAATGAAGATGATATTTTTAGTCTCCCAAGTTTTGATATGCAAGTTTATAATGCTGATAGCATGCCTGCTACTTATGATGATTATTGTGATGATACTTATGCTATAAAAAGTAGTGATTATATTTATAAAACTTGTCATGATTATGATTACCCCTTCTCTGAACATTACTCTTCTAATTTGGAAACAATTTATAATATTCGAGTTTCCTATGATGCTCCCACTATTCCGAATGAGAAGAATTTTGCTTATGTGGAGAGTAATAAAATTTCTATGCTTATAGATCATGAAAATAATGCTTTAGGTGCTGGTTATATTGTTGAATTCATTCACGATGCTACTGAAAATTATTATGAGGGAGGAATATATGCTTGTAGGAATTGCAATAGTATCAAGTTTCCTCTCTATGTGCTTAAAATTTTGAAGTTATGCTTGTTTATGCAAGTTGATTCTTGTTCCCACAAGTTGTTTGCTCACAAAATCCCTATGCATAGGAAGTATGTTAGACTTAAATGTGATAGTCATATTCTTCATGATGCTCTCTTTATGTTTCAATTCTTATCTTTTATGTGAGCATCGTTGAAATCATCATGCCTAGCTAGGGGTGTTAAACGATAGCGCTTGTTGGGAGGCAACCCAACTTTATTTTTGTTCCTTGCTTTTTGTTCCTGTTTAGTAATAAATAATTCATCTAGCCTCTGTTTAGATGTGTTTTTATGCTTTTAATTAGTGTTTGTGCCAAGTAGAACCTTTGGGAAGACTTGGGGAAAGTCTTTGTGATCATGCTGTAAAAAACAGAAACTTTAGTGCTCACGAGAACTGCTGCCATTTTTATTTGGAGAGTGCTATTTAGCTAACTCTTTTTGAAGACGATTAATAGATAAATTCCTCAGGTCCATAAATTTATTTGAGAATTTTATGAGTTCCAGAAGTATACGTTTGATCTAGATTACTACAGACTGTTCTGTTTTTGACAGATTCTGTTTTTCATGTGTTGTTTACTTATTTTGATGAATCTATGGCTAGTAAAATAGTTTATGAACCATAGATAAGTTGGAATACAGTAGATATTACACCAATATGAATTTAGAATGAGTTCATTACAGTACCCTATGATTGTGATTTGCTTTCTTATACTAACGGAGCTTACGAGTTTTCTGTTAAGTTTTGTGTTGTGAAGTTTTCAAGTTTTGGGTAAGCATTCGATGGACTATGGAATAAGGAGTGGCAAGAGCCTAATCTTGGGGATGCCCAAGGCACCCCAAGTTAATATTCAAGTACAACCAAGAGCCTAAGCTTGGGGATGCCCCGGAAGGCATCCCCTCTTTCGTCTTCGTTCATCGGTAACTTTACTTGGAGCTATATTTTTATTCACCACATGATATGTGTTTTGCTTGGAGCGTCAATTTATTTTGTTAGGATTTTCTTTCTGTTATTTAGAAAAATGTTTTGCATCTTTTATTTCAATAAAAGTGGCATTGATAGCCTTTACTATGCCTATGTTACAAGTGCACATGTTGTTGTTTGAAAACAGAAAGTTTACCGTTGTTTCAATAATTTCTTAGAAAAGTCAGAATGTGATAAAATGTTGAAACCTTTTGAATATTAAGCTCTGATAAATTTACTACAGTGGGAACTTTCTTTCATAATTTTTGGAGCTAGGGAAGTATGGATGTTTCTGCATTCTTTAAAGACTATCCTGTTTAGGCAGATTGCTGTTATGTTTGCATTGTTTGCATACGTTTGCTTCTTTAATGATTCTATTTGAGGATAGGACTATTAAATATGCAGAGGCCTTTAGTATGAAATGTTGAATAATAATTTTAGTTATTTGCTACAGTAGAGTATGATAAGGTTTTGGCAATGGTTTATACTAACTTATCTCACGAGTCCTTGTTGAGTTTTGTGTGGATGAAGCTTTTCAGATTTAGGGAGACCGTGATATGAGAGGAATTAAGGAGACACAAAAGCTCAAGCTTGGGGATGCCCAAGGCACCCCAAGATAATATTTCAAGAAGTCTCAAGTGTCTAAGCTTGGGGATGCCCGGTTGGCATCCCACCTTTCTTCTTCAACAACTATCGGTTAGTATCGGTTGATCCTAAGTTTTTGCTTCTTCACATGATGTTTGCTATTCTTAGAATGTCATTTTATTTTGTTTTGCTTGATGTTTGAATAAAGTATCAAGATCTGAAATTCTTAAATGTTAGAGAGTCTTCACATAGTTGCATAATTATTCAACTACTCATTGATCTTCACTTATATCTTTCGGAGTAGTTTGTTGTTTGCTTTAGTACTTCACTTGTATCTTTTAGAGCATGGTGGTAGTTTTATTTTGAAGAAATAGATGAACTCTCATGCTTCACTTATATTATTTTGAGAGTCTTAAATGGCATGGTAATTTTCTTAAAATCCTAATATGCTAGGTATACAAGATTAGTAAAAACTTTCATATAGAGCATTGAATACTAAGAGAAGTTTGATGCTTGATGATTGTTTTGAGATATGGAGGTAATAATATCAAAGTAATGCTAGTTGATTAGTTGTGAATTTTAGAAATACTTGTGTTGAAGTTTGTGATTCCCGTAGCATGCACGTATGGTGAACCGTTATGTGATGAAGTCGGAGCATGATTTATTTATTGATTGTCTTCCTTATGAGTGGCGGTCGGGGACGAGCGATGGTCTTTTCCTACCAATCTATCCCCCTAGGAGCATGCGCGTAATACTTTGCTTTGATAACTTGTAGATTTTTGCAATAAGTATATGAGTTCTTTATGACTAATTTTGAGTCCATGGATCATACGCACTCTCACCCTTCCACCATTGCTAGCCTCTCTAATACCGCGCACCTTTCGCCGGTATCATACACCCACCATATACCTTCCTCAAAACAGCCACCATACCTACCTATTATGGCATTTCCATAGCCATTCCGAGATATATTGCCATGCAACTTTCCACCGTTCGTTATTATGACACACTCCATCATTTGTCATATTGCTTAGCATGATCATGTAGTTGACGTCGTATTTGTGGCAAAGCCACCATTCATAATTCTTTCATACATGTCACTCATGAGTCATTGCACATCCCAGTACACCGCCGGAGGCATTCATATAGAGTCATATTTTGTTCTAAGTATCGAGTTGCAATTGTTGAGTTGTAAGAAAAATAAAAGTGTGATGATCATCATTATTAGAGCATTGTCCCAGTGAGGAAAGGATGATGAAGACTATGATTCCCCCACAAGTCGGGATGAGACTCCGGACGAAAAAAATAAAATAAAAGAGGCCAAAAGAAGCCCAAATAAAAAAAAGAGAAAAGAGGCCAAAAAAGAGAAAAGGCACAAATAAAAAAATGATGAGAGAAAAAGAGAGAAGGGACAATGCTACTATCCTTTTACCACACTTCTGCTTCAAAGTAGCACCATGATCTTCATGATAGAGAGTCTCCTATGTTGTCACTTTCATATACTAGTGGGAATCTTTCATTATAGAACTTGGCTTGTATATTCCAATGATGGGCTTCCTCAAAATGCCCTAGGTCTTCGTGAGCAAGCAAGTTGGATGCACACCCACTTAGTTTCTTTTGTTGAGCTTTCATATACTTATAGCTCTAGTGCATCCGTTGCATGGCAATCCCTACTCACTCACATTGATATCTATTAATGGGCATCTCCATAGCCCGTTGATACGCCTAGTTGATGTGAGACTATCTTCCCCTCCTTTTGTCTTCTCCACAACCACCATTCTATTCCACATATAGTGCTATATCCATGGCTCACGCTCCTGTATTGCATGAAGATCGAAAAAGTTTTGAAAATGTCAAAAGTATGAAACAATTGCTTGGCTTGTCATCAGGGATGTGCATGATTTAAATATTTTGTGTGGTGAAGATAGAGCATAGCCAGACTATATGATTTTGTAGGGATGAACTTTCTTTGGCCATGTTATTTTGAGAAGACATAATTGCTTAGTTAGTATGCTTGAAGTATTATCATTTTTATGTCAATATGAACTTTTGTCTTGAATCTTTCAGATCTGAATATTCATGCCACAATTAAGAAGAATTACATTAAAATTATGCCAAGTAGCACCCCGCATCAAAAATTCTGTTTTTTTATCATTTACCTACTCAAGTACGAGCAGGAATTAAGCTTGGGGATGCTTGATACGTCTCCAACGTATCTATAATTTTTGATTGCTCCATGCTATGTTATCTACTGTTTTGGGAAATATTGGGCTTTATTATCCACTTTTATATTATTTTTGGGACTAACCTATTAACCGGAGGCCCAGCCCAGAATTGTTGTTTTTTTGCCTATTTCAGTGTTTCGAAGAAAAGTAATATCAAACGGAGTCGAAACGGAACGAAATCAACTGGAGAAGTTATTTTTGGAAGGAAAGCTACCGGATGGACTTGGACCCCACGTCAGGAGCCCAGGGAGGTGCTCACGAGGGTGGGGGGCGCCCCCCTAGGGCGCGTCCCCCTACCTCGTGGGGCCCCGGAAGCTCCATCGACGTACTTCTTTCACCCATATATACCTACGTACCCAAAAACTTCCAGAACACACAATAGATCCGGAGTTCCGTCGCCAGAAGCCTCCGTAGCCACCAAAAACCAATCTAGACCCGTTCCGGCACCCTGCCGGAGGGGGCAATCCTTCTCCGGTGGCCATCTTCATCATCCCAGTGCTCTCCATGACGAGGTGGGAGTAGTTCTCCCTCGGGGCTGAGGGTATGTACCAGTAGCTATGTGTTTGATCTCTCTCTCTCTCTCGTGTTCTTGAGATGATACGATCTTGATGTATCGCGAGCTTTGCTATTATATTTGGATCCTATGATGTTTCTTCCCCCTTCTACTCTCTTGTAATGAATTGAGTTTCCCCTTTGAAGTTATCTTATCAGATTGAGTCTTTATAGATTTGAGAACACTTGATGTATGTCTTGTCGTGGATATCTATGGTGACAATGGGATATCACGTGATTAACTTGATGTATGTTTTGGTGATCAACTTGCGGGTTCCGCCCATGAACCTATGCATAGGGGTTGGCACACGTTTTCGTCGTGATTCTCCGGTAGAAACTTTGGAGCACTCTTTGAGGTCCTTTGTGTTGGTTGAATAGATGAATCTGAGATTGTGTGATGCATATCGTATAATCATACCCGCGGATACTTGAGGTGACATTGGAGTATCTAGGTGACATTAGGGTTTTGGTTGATTTTTGTCTTAAGGTGATATTCTAGTACGAACTCTAGGGCTGTTTGTGACACTTATAGGAATAGCCCAACGGATTGATTGGAAAGAATAACTTTGAGGTGGTTTCGTACCCTACCATAATCTCTTCGTTCGTTCTTCGCTATTAGTGACTTTAGAGTGACTCTTTATTGCATGTTGAGGGATAGTTATGTGATCCAATTATGTTAGCATTGTTGAGGGAACTTACACTAGCGAAAGTATGAACCCTAGGCCTTATTTCCATGCATTGCAATACCGTTTACGCTCACTTTTATCATTAGTTACCTTGCTGTTTTTATAATTTCAGATTACAAATACCTTTATCTACCATCCATATACCACTTGTATCACCATCTCTTCTCCGAACTAGTGCACCTATACAATTTACCATTGTATTGGGTGTGTTGGGGACACAAGAGACTCTTTGTTATTTGGTTGCAGGGTTGCTTGAGAGAGACCATCTTCATCCTACGCCTCCTACGGATTGATAAACCTTAGGTCATCCACTTGAGGGAAATTTGCTATTGTCCTACAAACCGCTGCACTTGGAGGCCCAACAACATCTACAAGAAGAAGGTTGTGTAGTAGACATCAGCGTCCGGAGGCCAGACATAGGTACCTCGGAAGTTGTCTCTAAAGGCATCCTCCAAATCTTCCCAGCTACCAATAGAGTTCTCTTGGAGGCTATTTAGCCTGTGCCATGCTGGTCCTTTTAGTTTTAAGGGAAGGTATTTGATGGCATGGAGATCGTCACCGCGGGTCATGTGGATATGGAAAAGGAAATCTTCAATCCATACCGCGGGATCTATCGTGCCGTCGTATGATTCGATGTTTACGGGTTCAAACCCTTCTGGGAACTGGTGCTGCATTACCTCGTCGGTAAAGCATAAGGGGTGTGCGGCGCCTCTGTATCGGGTAACATCACGATGAAGTTAGGATGACATCCGTATGCGGTTTTTGGCCCTGGTGAGGTTATGCCTGTCGTGCCAAGCTTGACGGTCATCTTCTCGCGTTGGGGCGCGCCCCCTTGATCCATAGATTGATCTTGTTTGGCCTGCTCTATTGCTCAGGTCTTGTCGTAAGTCATAGGTGTATCCTGGAGCCGCTGTCTCTCTGCCCTTATGGCGAGGTGGTGCGGGTTGATGTTCGGCGTAGGTGGTCGCTTTATCTCGCCCACGTGGTGGCCGGTCTAGTTCATCAGCTGGGTCATGTTTCGACGGGATTGGCTTGAAGGCCTCGTCGTTGAATTGTGGCAGTAGCCGACGCTTTGGATTACTCTTTGTTGGGCGTTGTTGGCCATATTCTTCGGCAGCTAGGACCTGGGTCCATCTGTCGTTGAGTGTATCTTGTTCGGCTTGGAGCCGTTGCTGCTGACTTTTAAGGCTTCTTGTAGTGGTGATCAGTTGGCTCTTAAAGCGCCTGCTCGAGGGGTTTGTTGGGTATATAACTATTAGGTATGACCCGCCCAGGAGGGGCCAGGTCATCCCTATGACGATTCTTCTCAATGAATCCCAAGATCATATGGCTTAGTAGAGGGCCCAAACCTGAAGGCGGCTTAAGGCCCACGGATATAAACCGCCATGTATGTAGACTTGTTTTGTAAGGTAGGAAAGGAAGGTCACCGAGCCGGATACGTTGTATAAGCCGGTCGGGGCTCTGTAGGCCGCAGGGCATCAACCCGTGTATATAAGGGGACGACCCAGCGGTGGCTTAGGACAAGAATCAACAGATCGAGAGCCGGGCAAGCGTATTCGCTCCCCGTTCATCGAAATCCTAGCAATACCACCTACAACTGGATTAGGCTTTTACCTTCACCGTAAGGGGCCGAACCAGTATAAACTCCTCATGTCCTTTGTCCTGATTAACCCCTTTAAGCTAACCTCATTGAGATGGCTCCATGACTAAGTCCTCACACTAGGACATCTGCCATGACAATTCCACGACAGATGGCACCCACCGTGGGGCTATCGCACGATGGTTTCAAGTTCTTAGAGGGCAACTTCAAAGGGATCAAGGGATACGCCATGGGCCGGATGACCAAGAGTTGTCGCGGCAAGCTCTTCATCGATGACGCGGGCTGGGGCCCCGAGGCCGGCTCAATTGAGTACGGGTACCATGTCCCCTTTGGCAGAATTCATGTCTTCATCGGCAAGATCGGCGAACCGGACCCTGAGCCGAACATCTGCACCGACATCATCGAGACGACTCGGTGTGCGAGACCCGCCCGGGTTCAGCCCACCAATGAATCGTGCCTTCGTGGGATTTATCCATGGAGCGGAACCTGAGGATAGATCGACATCTAGTGGTGAGACCGTCGTCTATTCTGATGGTCAGTCATCCACTGGTGAGACTGAATCATTGTATCAACTACAAGAGGGACGGCTTGGGGGCTTGTGACGCCCGGATAATCAAGCTACAGTAAACCTCTGCTAACGGGGCCACGTCACCACGATTACTGTTGCTAATCTCACGATGATTCAAATCTCGTTCAAAGTCAAATTCAAAATCAAGTCAAACAAATAAAGTTTTCAAAAGTTAAAACTAAAATGTTCAAGATGGGTCAAATAAATCATGAGTAATTATGGTGGAGAAACCACATTTTGATAAAATAGTTAGATGCTCAAAAATAAACAAAACAATAACAAAAACAAATAAATAAATGCCTTTTTCAATTAATAAAATATTAACTAAGTTATTTCATTTCCCAAAAACTATTGGGCCAGTGGAATATTTATTAAAACTAAATTAGGTACAACTTTGGTATTTTACAAAACTATAATAAAATAAAAAACTAAAAGAAAACAGAAAAGAAATAAAAGGAAAATAGAAACCAAAGAAAAGAAAGGCAAAGCCCCCCTCCCCCTGGGCCATTCGGCCCAACTGGGCATCCAGGCCTCTAGGAGGCCCACCCCATGCCCCCTGTATAACCCCTCCCGGAACCCTAGCTACCCACCCGATCTCCCACTCCCCCCCCCGCACGATCCCCTCTTCCCCACCCCACGATCC
>NC_041382.1:2959708-2964233 GCF_002162155.2 Triticum dicoccoides | reverse complement strand
CCCCCCCTTGATCACCAGATATCGCCTATTCTCCTCTATACTACTTGCATTAGAGTAGTGTAGCATGTTACTGCTTTCGTTAATCCTATTCTGATGCATAGCCTGACATTGTCGCTACATCTGTTGATACCTTACCTGCAATCCTAAATGCTTAGTATAGGATGCTAGTTTATCATCATTGGCCCTACATTCTTGTCAGTCTGCCTTGCTATACTATCGGGCCGTGATCACTTGGGAGGTGATCACGGGTATATACTATACATACATACATACTATGCAGATGGTGACTAAAGTCGGGTCAGCTCATTGAGTACCCGCAAGTGATTCTGACGAGGGGGCTGAAAGGACAGGTGGCTCCATCCCGGTAGAGGTGGGCCTGGGTTCCCGACGGCCCTCGACTGTTACCTTGTGGCGAAGCGACAGGGCAGGTTGAGACCACCTAGGAGACAGGTGGGCCTGGCCCTGTTCGGCGTTCGCGGATACTTAACACGCTTAACGAGATCTTGGTATTTGATCTGAGTCTGGCTACGAGCCTATACGCACTAACCATCTACGTGGGAGTAGTTATGGGTATCCCGACGTCGTGGTATCAGCCGAAGCACTTCAGACGTCAGCGACGGAGCGGCGCGCGCCGAATTGGACTGGAACGCCACTAGGCTAGGTCTGCTTTCGGCCGCCCTCGCAACGTGCAGGTGTGCTATGGGCGATGGGCCCAGACCCCTGTGCGCTTAGGTTTAGACCGGCGTGCTGGCCTCTCTGTTTTGCCTAGGTGGGGCTGCGACGTGTTGATCTTCCGAGGCCGGGCATGACCCAGGAAAGTGTGTCCGGCCAAATGGGATCAAGCGTGTTGGGTTATGTGGTGCACCCCTGCAGGGAAGTTAATCTATTCGAATAGCCGTGATCTTCGGTAACAGGACGACTTGGAGTTGTACCTTGACCTTATGACAACTAGAACCGGATACTTAATAAAACACACCCTTCCAAGTGCCAGATACAACCGGTGTTCGCTCTACCTCAGGGATATGAGGAGGGGATCGCCGGGTAGGATTATGCTATGAGATGCTATTTGGAGATGCTACTTGGAGATGCTACTTGGAGGACTTCAATCTACTCTCTTCTACTTGATGCAAGACGGTGGCGGCGAGAAGCGTAGTCTTCGACAGGATTAGCTATCCCCCTCTTATTCTGGCATTCTGCAGTTCAGTCCACTGATATGGCCTCCTTACACATATACCCATGCATATGTAGTGTAGTTCCTTGCTTGCGAGTACTTTGGATGAGTACTCACGGTTGCTTTCTCCCCCCTTTTTCCCCTTTTCCTTCCTTTCTGGTTGTCGCAACCAGATGCTGGAGTCCAGGAGCCAGACGCCACCGTCGACGACGACCCCTACTACACTGGAGGTGCCTACTACTACGTGCTACCCGCTGATGACGACCTGGAGTAGTTTAGGAGGATCCCAGGCAGGAGGCCTGCGCCTCTTTCGATCTGTATCCCAGTTTGTGCTAGCCTTCTTAAGGCAAACTTGTTTAACTCATGTCTGTACTCAGATATTGTTGCTTCCGCTGACTCGTCTATAATCGAGCACCGGTATTCGAGCCCTCGAGGCCCCTGGCTTGTATTATGATGCTTGTATGACTTATTTATGTTTTAGAGTTGTGTTGTGATATCTTCCCGTGAGTCCCTGATCTTGATCGTACACGTTTGCGTGCATGATTAGTGTACGATTGAATCGGGGGCGTCACAAGTTGGTATCAGAGCCAACTGCCTGTAGGAATCCCCCTTTCCAACTCCTTGGCCGAAGTCGAATCTAGTCGTTGAAAAACTTTTACTAACATGGCTGTGTGGCCCATGGGCCCACGTCGCCATCGGGAGGTATTAGGATCTTTTATTCCTCGACCTTTACTCTGGGATTCTGAACCCTTTTCTATTCGGGTTAAACGATTTTTACTAAAAACTAACTTTAGGTT
The DNA here is from genome assembly GCF_002162155.2 of Triticum dicoccoides. Taxonomy (NCBI): domain Eukaryota; kingdom Viridiplantae; phylum Streptophyta; class Magnoliopsida; order Poales; family Poaceae; genus Triticum; species Triticum dicoccoides. Next base: position 2,962,265 of record NC_041382.1, on the reverse strand, counting down.
CTCGAAAATACTTTCTCCTGGAGAGCCCCTTCAGTCCAGATGGTCACCGACTGCACCAGAAGATTTCGGAGATACTCTTTGATATTCCCTCGAGACTTTGTGCCCATCACTTTTGCTATTCCCGACCACCGATAAATCCTTATGGATAACTACTTACACTTGCCATTCTTACGATCATTCCCCATTGTTCTTGTTATTACAAGATACCCGAAGTTTTCTCTATTGTTCCGAGAATACTTCGTGCCTACTGCCTAGCAGTTCTTTGCCACATGAATACCCCTTCAAATAAATCGCCGCACTTGTCAAGTATCCGCTCTTCCCCAGTTGTTCATGAGTTTCACAAAAGTCTTCAAAATACAATTCGATCTTCCGAAAATCCTCTGGAGCCTTTGGCTCTTGAAATTCTTGTTTGCTCGCATTATGGTTAATCCCATAAGTCTCGTAGTCTTAATGACATTCCTTGTCATTAACATTTTGAGTCTGTTGACTCAATATGTTTGCGAATGCGCGCAATCATCATTGATCCTTATAAATTACTTCTCCGGCTAAGCTGCCATTCTTTTAACTGGAATTGGTTCTCGACCAATCCAATTGTCATTGATTGTACCCTAAGGCTATTCAACTTATCCATCCCTACTCAGAGCATTGCTTCTGATCCCTTGATTTGGAAATCATAATTCCTTTGCATTTGACAATTGAGTTAGTCAGTTGTTCCTATAATCTGATCTCCTTGCAATCTTCTTCCTCTAGTTGAGTACCGATGCTCACGTCAGATCCCTTGTGGACCACCAGATCCTTTGTTGGATTTTATCTGACAACGCCCTTCATATTCAATAACCTTGTGAGCCTTTCCTCTGATACATAATGCCTTTGGTAAATTGTATCCTCTGCTTTCTCAACCATGCTCTGCCTTTGAGCTTGAGTTAATTACTTCTGAAGATTTGGTATATGATTCTAAGATGCCCCAATGGGTTGAACCTATGCCTTCCTTAATAGGTGTGAACTCGAAAGTTTTCACGAGTCGTACTCTTCTGGTATTTTGCCAAATAAAATTTCAAAACTACAACTTCATCGAGCGCGAGAAGTGAATGAAAGGTTGTGCATTGGAGAAGTGGGAGTCGACCTTGAACTTGTGTTCATGCCCATGGACACGATGTAGATCTTATCATTAAAGCTTCTCTTAAATGAATTATTCCTTGGTATAAGTTCATCTTATATCTAGGATCTGGCCTTCTGCAATCGTGGTTCCGACCATGATTGTTCTTCTTTGATCCCTTTTCTCGGACAAGTTAAAACAACTGTCTTCTATGGATCAATACACCAGTCCAACCTTTACTTTGATCTGTCGTCGAGTATTACCCCCCTGGTATCTCGAGATTATCATGGAACTGCATAACTTTTTATGAGTTCTTCATCAAGTGCTACCTTCCCACCGATTCCAATTTTTTGTGGGCTCTGAGTTATTGAACACTCAAAGACACCGATAACTGAACCAAGTCCGCTTTTCGGTTCAACAACTCTTCAGTAAGCTTCTATAAGTACGAGTTGGTACCCGATCACGCCATTCCTAGCCTGTTTGGCTATATCATTGTCGTGACGATTCTAACTGTGCTACCTGGTCCTTATTCTCGGAGCACCAATTTTCGACGATGAACTAACCTTATGTCGATCCTCATCGTCATATCATTTCGCCTTGAACAACAAGCTTGGTTTCGAGTTTGTGTCGTAACTGTGGTTCCAATAACCTCTTGCTCATCATTTCTTTGACTTGATGTCGTCGCTGATTGACTACATCTGCATGAAATCTCTCGACAATTGTGTCGTGATCACCATCAACCTTATGAGCTCTTCCAGGAATTCAATTTAATTCATGATGGGTAATACTATCCTTGCCCCTCGATGATTCCTGTTCTCATCGACCACTTTATTGCCTTTCGTTCAACACAACTTGTTCGTGTTTTGTGTAAACCTTGAGATCACTGCTACCCAGCAGTTGATCTTTCTTACCTCGGAAGTATTACCATCTCTTTTTGTCAAGAATGTGGTGAGAATTTCACCACCTCTTAATAATTCTTGATATCATAATACTACTTGCCATCTTCGTTCATTCCTTGGTCCCCGTATTGTTTTCAACCGGAATACCGACAATGGAGCTATGACGTGTGAATTCAAAACTTCTAGCAACCCTATTGCTTTGAAGTGAATGGGCGATAGTTCATTCTAAGTCCTTCGCTAATTGAATCACCATTCTAACATTGGTCGTGCAACCCAACCCGTACTTCGGGCGCACCCTTCAACCAATGTTTAATTGTGTATGTTTTCCTCGAGCATACTTCCTTATATCAGTTGATCTGACAAATGTTATCTCCTTGTTCACTTAATGGTGGAAATCCATCTTTTGGGAATCTCGGTGAATTGCCGTTGAGTTCACCAGACACCTCCTTGTCCTCTCCCTGGTTTAATGGTGAACTATTGCTTCAGAAACCCGCTCCCATAGTTCATTTCCCGAGAAGCTTGCAATGCCATTTCAACGATTTGTGTTGCGCCTTTTCTTCTC
>NC_041382.1:2957866-2959204 GCF_002162155.2 Triticum dicoccoides | reverse complement strand
GCAAGATTATCCATTCATCCATGAGGAAATTGTAAGACTTATTCTACAAGTTATTCTTGATAGATCCTTCGTGTTTCCAAAGTCTGATCTTCACCTGAAGACCATGCCACTGCTATCTCAAAGCATGTCAATGGTACTCCGATTTTCAACAGGCACGTTTGAAGCACGATGCTATATTTTAATTATCAATTATCCTAACACCGTTGTATGAGTAATATCATGAGATCCCTCCCCCCTTACCTAAATGGTTTTCTACTTTATATCCTGTCATGGATATCTTGCTCTGCTTGTCCTTGGGAAGGATATACCCTCGAAATATGTGTTCAAACATATTTTCCTTTCCATTGTTCTGTTTAATCTGATGATCATATTTCCTTCCATTTGTTTGTTTAAACCTTTTCTATGATCTATATGATAAAAGCAGTAATAATCCACTGCTTGTGCAAACACCTCGATGTACAACTCTGTCAGTAAGACCTTGTTACTATAGATGATGACATTCCGGTAACCACCGATGGACGAGAACCTTGCCTATTGGTCCGCCTCGTTTCAACGAGCAGGAAAATGGTTCTCTTCGTCCCTCGCCCTTGGTACCAACGTTGTTGCTGACATAGCTGACATGGTACTCCCTGACATGCCTTGCTATCATGACCGTGCAAGATGTCACTGCTCCTATTATAAAAAAAAAGAACCACATGGTGGGCCCATAACCCACAGTTTCACAGGATCGAAACCTGACTCTCCTATACACCCTATTGCCAAAGTTATTCCTATAGCTTGACTTCGTATGTAATTTGCGAGCCACCTTCCTAGTGATCAATTCCGGTATCGGACACAATACTTATTCCCGTTGCTCTGAACCCCATTCACACTCTGTTTCAGGCAATGAACGATTGCCTATCCGCTTGAAACTTCTTATTGCACCGTCTTACTTTGCTCTCGATGTGTTTCATTTGTTCAACTCGAGAGATACTCATATGTTCATACTTGGGAAACCCCCAGAAGATTTTCCCTTGTAACATCCTATCGTTGTAGAGCTGCCCCTTACCTATTCGTAAGTACGATGGAGATCCCGAAGAAAGGATGACAAATTGATCATGGTGACTTGAAGCAGTGAAATGAAGACATCAACGAAAGGGATCAACCTCTTCGAAAGGGAAGCCAAGACCGAGAAGACTCGTTAGGTTTTTCGCTACCAACACCTTCGCCCCTTATTCCACCTCTTAAATCTCGGGACGAGATTTCTTGTAGTGGAGGAGAATTGTGACGCCCGGATAATCAAGCTACAGTAAACCTCTGCTAACGGGGCCACGTCACCACGATTACTGTTGCTAATCT
>NC_041382.1:2944851-2956680 GCF_002162155.2 Triticum dicoccoides | reverse complement strand
TCCTCCTCGTCTCCGTCGGTCGTCCCCGTCCTCCTCCACAACGGCTACCTCGAGCCTCGCCGCCCCCTGGTCTCTACTCGAACGTGAGGCCCGCCTCCCCCCTCTCTTCCCCCTTTGACCGGCGCCGCCTCCCGCTCGTCCCCGCGCACTAGCACGAGCCGCTCCGCCCCTGACCTTCCCCCCCTCGTGCCCGTGCCGTGCGCGCGACGCGCCCGCGTGCCCGTCGCATCAGCGACGTCTGGCCGCGCCTCGCTGCTCGTCGGAGGCCGCCAGCCCGCGCCTCCTGCCATCCGCGCCGCCCCTGTGTCTGCCTTCGCTCGCCGCGGTCGGCCGGCGAGCCTTGCCTAGGCCACGGCCTCGCCCCACCGCGCCCTGGTGACCTCCACCTACGCCCCGGGTTCACCCACTCGGGTGCTCGCGCCCATGCCCGGGGCCAGCCGCCCGAACGTCCGCGCCCGCACCTGCGGCGCCCGCAGCACCCAAACCCACTATGGCCCCTAGGGCCTATGACAGCCGGGCCCCACGCCCAGAACGGTTTTATAAAAAAAAAGAATTTAAAAAAATATATATTAAATAAATAAATAATAATTAAATTAATCAATTAATTAAGGAATTAATTAAGTTAATTAATCATAATTAGATTAACCTAATTAACTAATTAGTTTAATTAAACAGTAATTAGATTAGCTAAACATTAATTAGACTAAACAGTCAATGACGAACGGGACCCACCTGTCAGGTTGACCAAGTCAACCCTGTTGACTGCTGACGTCAGCATGACGTCATGCTGACGTCATAAATTCATTTTTGAATTAAATAATTAATTAATTAAATTCCAGAAATTAATATAATCTTTAGAAAATCATATCTTTTAATCCGTAACTCGGATTAAAATATTTTCAACATGAAAGTTGCTCAGAACGACGAGGCGAACCCGGATACGCAACCCGTTCGTCCGCCACACACCCCTAACCTATCGAACTCGCAACTTTCCCCCTCCGGCTCCTCTGCCCGAAAACACGAAACACCGGGAATACTTTCCCGGATGTTTTCCCCCCTTCACCGGTATCACCTACTACCGCGTTAGGGCACACCGAACACCGCGTATTGCCTTGTTATATTTTGTGATGCTTTGTTTGCTCTGTATTCATTATTTCTTCCCCCTCTTCTCTCCGGTAGCCCCCGTGACGATGCTGATGCCCCTGTGGACGACTACGTCACCGACGACCCCTCTCTCTTGCCAGAGCAACCAGGCAAGCCCCCCCCTTGATCACCAGATATCGCATATTCTCCTCTATACTACTTGCATTAGAGTAGTGTAGCATGTTACTGCTTTCGTTAATCCTATTCTGATGCATAGCCTCACATTGTCGCTACATCTGTTGATACCTTACCTGCAATCCTAAATGCTTAGTATAGGATGCTAGTTTATCATCATTGGCCCTACATTCTTGTCAGTCTGCCTTGCTATACTATCGGGCCGTGATCACTTGGGAGGTGATCACGGGTATATACTATACATACATACATACTATACAGATGGTGACTAAAGTCGGGTCAGCTCATTGAGTACCCGCAAGTGATTCTGACGAGGGGGCTGAAAGGACAGGTGGCTCCATCCCGGTAGAGGTGGGCCTGGGTTCCCGACGGCCCTCAACTGTTACCTTGTGGCGAAGCGACAGGGCAGGTTGAGACCACCTAGGAGACAGGTGGGCCTGGCCCTGTTCGGCGTTCGCGGATACTTAACACGCTTAACGAGATCTTGGTATTTGATCTGAGTCTGGCTACGAGCCTATACGCACTAACCATCTACGTGGGAGTAGTTATGGGTATCCCGACGTCGTGGTATCAGCCGAAGCACTTCAGACGTCAGCGACGGAGCGGCGCGCGCCGAATTGGACTGGAACGCCACTAGGCTAGGTCTGCTTTCGGCCGCCCTCGCAACGTGCAGGTGTGCTATGGGCGATGGGCCCAGACCCCTGTGCGCTTAGGTTTAGACCGGCGTGCTGGCCTCTCTGTTTTGCCTAGGTGGGGCTGCGACGTGTTGATCTTCCGAGGCCGGGCATGACCCAGGAAAGTGTGTCCGGCCAAATGGGATCAAGCGTGTTGGGTTATGTGGTGCACCCCTGCAGGGAAGTTAATCTATTCGAATAGCCGTGATCTTCGGTAACAGGACGACTTGGAGTTGTACCTTGACCTTATGACAACTAGAACCGGATACTTAATAAAACACACCCTTCCAAGTGCCAGATACAACCGGTGTTCGCTCTACCTCAGGGATATGAGGAGGGGATCGCCGGGTAGGATTATGCTATGAGATGCTATTTGGAGATGCTACTTGGAGATGCTACTTGGAGGACTTCAATCTACTCTCTTCTACTTGATGCAAGACGGTGGCGGCGAGAAGCGTAGTCTTCGACAGGATTAGCTATCCCCCTCTTATTCTGGCATTCTGCAGTTCAGTCCACTGATATGGCCTCCTTACACATATACCCATGCATATGTAGTGTAGTTCCTTGCTTGCGAGTACTTTGGATGAGTACTCACGGTTGCTTTCTCCCCCCTTTTTCCCCTTTTCCTTCCTTTCTGGTTGTCGCAACCAGATGCTGGAGTCCAGGAGCCAGACGCCACCGTCGACGACGACCCCTACTACACTGGAGGTGCCTACTACTACGTGCTACCCGCTGATGACGACCTGGAGTAGTTTAGGAGGATCCCAGGCAGGAGGCCTGCGCCTCTTTCGATCTGTATCCCAGTTTGTGCTAGCCTTCTTAAGGCAAACTTGTTTAACTCATGTCTGTACTCAGATATTGTTGCTTCCGCTGACTCGTCTATGATCGAGCACCGGTATTCGAGCCCTCGAGGCCCCTGGCTTGTATTATGATGCTTGTATGACTTATTTATGTTTTAGAGTTGTGTTGTGATATCTTCCCGTGAGTCCCTGATCTTGATCGTACACGTTTGCGTGCATGATTAGTGTACGATTGAATCGGGGGCGTCACAGGGCTGTTCTGATGGCGACAGTATTCCGGACCCCTGTGAGCCGCTGAACCAGGCTGCAATCTTCATGGCCGGTACACAGCCCGTACAACACGCATCAACAGCAGCAGAGCTGGTTTCCGGGTCAGCAGCGGCAGCCGCTGCCGAGGCAGGAGGCCCTGAGCGCCCGACGGCTCAGGTCTTAACCGACTTACTTGATAAGCTGACAGCGTTGTTAACAGTGGTGGTTAACCCGATGGATCAAGATCAGCATAATGCGGCAGTCGTGAAGCTGCGTGATGAGATAGCACAGGCCAAAGAGGAGTTAAACGCAGAGAACACACCAGGATGGCCAAGGAGCCGGCTGCTTTGGATGCTCAGGTGCAACGAATTCAGTCACAGTCTTACCGGCTCATGCTAGATCAGAGCGCTTCAAATGAAGTTATGAGGAGGAGACATCAGACTCATCTGCCGTCGGTTTATGAGGCAAGAAATCTCTTTAACACGCTAGGAGCAGGGACCATTAACCCGGCAGGGGTGAATCGGGCCGAAGCACCTGGGACGGGTATGCCGGTTCAGCCACGCACAACGGACCCGCCTCGTCAGAACAATAACCCGCCGCAGCACGTGCCGACGCCACCGGGTCATTATTCTAACCCTTTGGACAACATGATCGCTGCGGCGTCACGATTGGCGGCTCTCACGGTTGATGGTGAGTCGCTGACGGTGGTTGAAATATGGAGGGCTAGAGAGCTTCTTCAGACAGCACTGACTCAGCAGCATGCCTATTCTTATAGTCGTGATAGGATTCACTCCACCCCTCGCCCGAGCCGGAGTTACAGCAGACATATTGATGAGCCGGCTGTGTCAAGCAGTGGACGGAACCATAACCCGTCTCATGGACATAACCCGGCGGGTGGAGGTGCTGATGCTCAGAATGTAGTGGATCAAGGAAGAGCACATCGAGAGGCCGAGCTGGCGGCCCAGCATGCCGCTCGTCAACCTACTCAGGTTCGTCCAATCACTTCTGTGGAGCCGGGTGTGACCTTTAGAAATTTGGGTGTGCCATGCTTAGTACCGGATCTACGTAATGAGCGTCTGCCCAAGGATTTCAAGGTGCCTCGTAAGGTGCCTAACTACATGGACGATTTAAGTCCTGAGGCATGGATTGAGAGTTATGAGATGGCCATGGAATTGTTAGATGTCAGCGAGGCTGCATGTGCTAAGTATTTCCCCCTGATGTTGGAGGGAACGACCCGCACTTGGTTGAAGGGGATCCCTGCCAATTCCATCGGGTCATGGGCCGAGTTAAAAGCATGGTTCATCCAGAACTTCAAGGATACATGTAAGCAGCCTGTGTCAATTGTGGATTTAGCCTCCTATGTCCAAGAAGAAGGTGAGTCGACAACCCATTGGGTGCGCTGGGTCTCAACAATCCTGCACTCGTTGGATCGCATCAGTGCCGACTCAGCGGTGTTGCTGTTGGAAAACAATTGTCGTTTCACGCCCCTGAAGCAGAAATTGGGGCGGCTCAAACGCCATTGCAATGACATGGGGACACTCATGGCGGCTCTGGTTAAGTATGCTGACTCTGATAGTACCAAGGACCCCGAGTCTGATGACGAAAAGCCGGGGAAGGAACAGCAGCAACGCCAAGGGGCAGCAGCATAACCCGACAAACCAGGGAGGCAACGGTAAGCGCAAAGCTGATAATAGTTTTGACTTTGTGGCTAACACCAATGCACAGAATAATGGTCAGCGTCATAAGGGGGTAGTCTTGAAAGCCGACAGTCGAGTCTGCGATGAATCGCCAGAGGAGGAACGGGAAATCTCCTGCAAAGATGGAATCAAAATTGAGTGGTTAACGAAAGTAACTCACTGGTAAATACAAGAGTTAAGGTTAAAAAGAACCTCATTTTGGCGTTTCCGAGGAGTGTTTGGTAAACCAGAGGATAAATCTTCACCTCCACCGGTCCGGGTCTGGTGGCGGCTCTCATGTTGTTGTCGTTTTAAGAAAAAATGAGGATCTAAATAAGCCAAAGGGGTGTGAAAACCTTACTTCCCGGGTTACCCTCCGAAGTTTCTACCTTGGTAAAGGTTCTGAGTCGGAGGAAATAGTAGTTACCTCTTCTTCGACTGCTTGGCTGGCTCCCATGTCATCCTGGCAATAGTCAGTGTCAATAAGGTTGTTAAAAAACAAGCCAAGAGAATCAAGGGCTACCTCCGACTCAGAGGTTTCATCCGGCTTCAGCAATTCAGAGGCGTTTGGTTTCTTCCTAGACCTCTTGATGGTCTTTTTGGCGGCTCTCGCAGCAGCTTTAGCCTTTTTGGCAGCCTCATGGTCATATTTGGCCTTCCAGAAGTCAGATTAGCCTGTGGAAGGATAACATATCGGAGTTCATGCAATGTTTAAGTGCCGAAGGAAAAGGAAATCAAAAGATTTACCTCTGGCGCTGGGTTAAGCTTGCAGAAGGGATTCAAACCCACTTTGTTGCAGTCTTCATATTTGCTATTTACAAGCATGGTTGCCATCTCAACGATGCCCTCTTCAGTTAGTCGTAGAGAGCTATGGCGTAAGGGATCATCTGTTCCTCCGGTATATGTACACATCAAGCCGGATCGGTGGCTTAAGGGTATGATCCGCCATGCGACCCAACATCGGATTAAGTCGACTCTAGTTAAGCCGCTTCCTAGCAAGGCTTGAACTTTTCTGATTGTAGGGACAAGTTTCTTGCATTCGGTGGCGGTAAGTTTATCAGGGAGTTGGTAATTTGAGTCGAGACGCTCAGCACGATAACCCGGCAATGAATTTTCATTAGACGGCGAGATATCTTTGCAGTAGAACCATGTTTGGTTCCAGTCCTTAGGATGGCTTGGCAGAGCTACTTGAATGAAGATGACATCTCGTCTGCGTTGAATTGAAATCTCGCCAAGTTCCAAGCTGGGCCCATTTGTGAACTCATTTTTCCAGTTCAGGTAGAAGTATTCCCTGAAAAGCTCAACACTAGGCTCTTCTTGAAGGTATACCTCACAAAAGACTTGGAAGTTACAGATGTTTGATATGGAATTGGGTCCAATGTCTTGCGGATGGAGCTTGAAGAAGTGCAGGATATCTCTAAAGAACTTAGAGCCGGGTGGCGAGAAGCCCTGGTTCATATGATCAGTAAATACGATAACTTCACCGTCTTTAGGCTGAGGTCTCTCTTCGCCCGGGTCAGGAGCACAGTAGTGCATGACACTCTTCTCTGGCAAATATCCAACGGTGACAAAATCCTTCAAGGTGCTCTCAGTGACGATGGAGGGAACCCAGTTGCAGGTCGTGATTGTCTTGGGCGGCATGGTGAAAGGACAACCTAAAAGACAGGAAATAATTTGCCGGCTCAAGATAATTGATAAAGTTGCAAGTTAACAAGTACAATGCATGCTCAGAATGGCGGCTTAAGTGAGGGCTAATGATATATGAAGTAACGATAAGCCAGCAAAATAAGCCACCATGACTAAAGACATTCAAGATCTACCAAGAGTAAAATTTGCTAAGTGTTAGGACAAACAGGTTCCACAGGTTGAGGCTACAAATTCAGATCTACCGCTGTTCAGAAAAGAGAATAAATTCGAAATCTACAGAGGCGACAGTGGAAAAGCAGAGGTGCCCTAGGAGAGATCTGTTGTGATGAGGATATATTCTAGTATCAGAAACATGTGCTAAAACTACTACCGCGCAAGATTCATGTGGTTTTCGGATCTAATCCATGGATCAAAACAAAGAGAAAGAAGGGCGGCGACGAACATCGACGAACACCGATGAAACCTAATGGTAGATCTATGGCGAAAGAAGGGATGGCTTACTGATGCTGTTAGGGCAGCGGAGTGGCACCGCAGTTTTCTAGTCTGATCAGGGTGATGCAGCGGCCGGAGTTGAGGTCGAGTACGAAGGTTGACGGCGGCGGAGCTCGTGCGAGTCGATGCGTCGCGAGGAGGAAGAAGGCGAGCTGGAAAAGGAGAAGAATGGAAGATGACTCCATGGCCCTATTTATAGGCTTGGAAGTACAAACGACAAGTGCGGGAATCGAGGAATAGTAAAATGGATATGTGTTGGCACGGGCGCTTCGATTTTCCAAGAGTCGGTAAAGGAAAAGATTTGGATTCTATATAACATTAATTGCAGATGACGGCATGTTGGGTTACCGCAACTTTCGGACGCGACGTCATGGCGGGTTACAATACTTCACAATAAGAGGAGGACGGATTTTTCTAAGTGTTGAAGATTGACATGAACAAGTTCAAGTCAACCTGGGGCCTAATGTTGGGGATATAACTATTAGGTATGACCCGCCCAGGAGGGGCCGGGTCATCCCTATGATGATACTTCTCAATGAAGCCCAAGATCATATGGCGGTTCATAGATAGGCTTAGTAGAGGGCCCAAACCCGAAGGCGGCTTAAGGCCCACGAATATAAACCGCCATGTATGTAGACTTGTTTTGTAAGGTAGGAAAGGAAGGTCACCGAGCCGGATACGTTGTATAAGCCGGCCCGGGCTTTTTGTAGGCCGTAGGGCGTCAACCCGTGTATATAAGGGGACGGCCCAGCGGCGGCTTAGGACAAGAATCAACAGATCGTGAGCCGGGTCAAGCGTATTCGCTCCCCCTTCATCGAAACCCTAGCAATACTACCTACAACTGGATTAGGCTTTTACCTTCACCGTAAGGGGCCGAACCAGTATAAACTCCTCGTGTCCTTTGTCCTGATTAACCCCTTTAAGCTAACCTCATTGCGATGGTTCCACGACTAAGTCCTCACACTACGACATTTACCGTGACAATTCCACGACAGGGTTCCTCTGGCACGATGAAATCTTTGTTGCCGAGGCTGACATCATCCTCGAAGAGCGGTAGATAGTTACTATCTTCCGAATACTCATTCCCGACCGGATCGTCGGGGTTAACTTGCCCCTCCTCCACATCATCCTGTTCGGATGTGGGCTCGACGGGGGCTTTGGGGTCTTCGGCGTGCTCTGGAGTGTTATTGTCTCCGGTGCCGGTATTACTGTCTTTGCCACGACGCTTCGGCGGTGCCTCGTCAGGTTTGTCCTCCACCGGATCCTTCCTGTCTGCACCGTCATCCTCTTTGGGTGTGTCCAGCATATACACGTCGTATGTGGAGGTGGCCGTCCAATGTCCGGTAAACAGCAGGTCTTGGTCTTGTGCGTCTCCGGCATCGTCGTCCATGCCGTCGATGTCTTCGGAGGTGTAATCCAACATGCCAGTTAAGTCCTCGACGGCGGCTATGAAGTGGGTGGTGGGTGGGATGTAAAATTCCCTGTTCTCAGCCCCTAGTCCGGGCTGGGCATAGTTCGGAGGCGATTCCTCTGTAATGGCGAGGGACCGCATCAAGTCTAGAGCCTCGTTTAAGAGCGAGGGTTGGACGGGGAAGCGAGAGTCTGTGGGGCTGGCCAGGGCAAAGGCGTCCTGGCCACGCTTGCTGGGCGCGGGCTTCGAGAGTTTGGAGCTAGAGTCCGGGGGCGAGTCCGGTCTTTCCATGATAGGGGGAACCCAGCCTGACTCCTGGCTGGACGAAGACAAAATCGCCTTCGGATCCCCGATTGTGAGTTCCGTAGCTGAGAGTCCAGCGGGCTTCAAACTCCCTCTTTGAACCCGACAGTTTGCTCCGAATCTAAGGCTAGAGCGGTGGTCGGGGCCGCGAACCCTTCGAACATCAAGTCTCCTCGGATATCATCGACATAATTTAGGTTCCTGGAACTGAGCTGATGACCAGGGGCGTAGCTGTCGACCTGCTCGAGGTGGCCAATCGAGTTGGCACGCAGAATGAAGCCGCCAAACACAAAAATCTGGCCGGGGAGGAAAGTTTCCTCGGAAATGACATCATCGTTGATGATCGAACGAGCCATCGAACCTTCTGTCGACGACACAGTGGAACTCTCAATGAAAGTGTTGGAAATATGCCCTAGATGCAATAATAAAAGGATTATTATTATATTTCCTTGTTCATGATAATTGTCTTTTATTCATGCTATAATTGTGTTATCCGGAAATCGTAATACATGTGTGAATACATAGACACCAACATGTCCCTAGTAAGCCTCTAGTTGACTAGCCCGTTGATCAACAGATAGTCATGGTTTCCTGACTATGGACATTGGATGTCATTGATAACGAGATCACATCATTAGGAGAATGATGTGATGGACAAGACCCAATCCTAAACATAGCACAAGATCGTATAGTTCGTTTGCTAGAGTTTTTCCAATGTCAAGTATCTTTTCCTTAGACCATGAGATCGTGTAACTCCCGGATACCGTAGGAATGCTTTGGGTGTACCAAACGTCACAACGTAACTGGGTGACTATAAAGGTATACTACGGGTATCTCCGAAAGTATCTGTTGGGTTGACACGGATCAAGACTGGGATTTGTCACTCCGTATGACGGAGAGGTATCTCTGGGCCCACTCAGTAATGCATCATCATAATGAGCTCAAAGTGACCAAGTGTCTGGTCACGGGATCATGCATTACGGTACGAGTAAAGTGACTTGCCGGTAACGAGATTGAACAAGGTATTGGGATACCGACGATCGAATCTCGGGCAAGTAAAATACCGATTGACAAAGGGAATTGTATACGGGGTTGCTTGAATCCTCGACATCATGGTACATCCGATGAGATCATCGAGGAGCATGTGGGAGCCAACATGGGTATCCAAATCCCGCTGTTGGTTATTGACCGGAGAGCCATCTCGGTCATGTCTACATGTCTCCCGAACCCGTAGGGTCTACACACTTAAGGTTCGGTGACGCTAGGGTTGTAGAGATATGAATATGCAGTAACCCGAAAGTTGTTCGGAGTCCCGGATGAGATCTCGGACGTCACGAGGAGTTCCGGAATGGTCAGGAGGTGAAGAATTATATATAGGAAGTGCAGTTTCGGCCATCGGGAGAGTTTCGGGGGTCACCGGTATTGTACCGGGACCACCGGATGGGTCCCGGGGGTGCACCGGGTGGGACCACCCATCCCGGAGGGCCCCATGGGCTGAAGTGGGGAGGGGAACCAGCCCATAGTGGGCTGGTGCGCCCCCCTTGGCCCACCCCCTGCGCCTAGGGTTGGAAACCCTAGGGTGGGGGCGGCGCCCCACTTGCCTTGGGGGCCACTCCACCTTTGGCCGGCGCCCCCCTAGGAGATCCCATCTCCTAGGGCCGGCGCCCCCCTTGGGGAGCCTATATAAAGGGGGGGAGGGAGGGGCAGCCGCACCCTTGACTCTTGGAGCCTCCCTCTCCCCTGCTACACCTCTCCCTCTCGCAGAAGAACGGCGAAGCCCTGCTGCGGTGACTGCTGCATCCACCACGACGCCGTCGTGCTGCTGGATCTTCATCAACCTCTCCTCCCCCTTACTGGATCAAGAAGGAGGAGACGTCACGCTGACCGTACGTGTGTTGAACATGGAGGTGCCGTCCGTTCGGCGCTAGGATCTCCGGTGATTTGGATCACGTCGAGTACGACTTCCTCATCCCCGTTCTTTGAACGCTTCCGCGCGTGATCTACAAAGGTATGTAGATGCAATCCGATCACTCATTGCTAGATGAACTCATAGATGGATCTTGGTGAAACCGTAGGAAATTTTTTGTTTTCTGCAACATTCCCCAACAGAAAGCACCAATGTCGGTGTCAAAACCGGGCAATCTCGGGTAGGGGGTCCCGAACTGTGCGTCAGAGGATCGAAGGTAACAGGAGACAAGGGGGACACGATGTTTACCCAGGTTCGGGCCCTCTTAATGGAGGTAAAACCCTATGTCCTGCTTGATTGTATTTGATGAGTATAGGGGTTACAAGAGTTGATCTACCTCGAGAGCGTAATGGCTAAACCCTAGATGTCTAGCCTGTATGAATTCTGATAGCCTCTATGGACTAAACCATCCGGTTTATATAGACACTAGAGGGGCCTAGGGTTGTACAGAGTCAGTTTACAAAGAAAGGAAATTATACATCCGGACATTAAGCTTGCCATCCACGCATAAGAGAGTCCTACCCGGACACGGGGGAAGGTCTTCTACCTTGTATCTTCACAACCCATCAGTCCAGCCCATATCAAATAGCTCGGACACCTGAGGACCCCTTAGTCCAGGACTCCCTCACCGCTTCAGCACGATCTACATTCAATGGCAACATACCGCTTCACGCGGAGTCGGTATAACATAGTCGTCTATCCGGCATCAAGCGTCTCTCGTCTTCGACGCTACTGCTATTTGAATTACTTTCCGCCAGTCGACATTTCACCATGGGAAGGTTGTAATTTAAGGCAATAATTCCTTTCCAACTTATTCTGGATCTAGGCCCATCAAAGTTCAAAGCTTTTCCCCGTAAGCTTGCAACGAAAGCAATCCAATCTTACAAAGTTCAAAATGTGGAATCTACAACCATATAGGCACACATCTTCGAGCATTCACAGACACTCGAAAATACATTTCAAATATCACTGTCCGTTTAGATTGATGGAGAGAGTTGGGCATGTGTCTTACAAGCTCCTCTTTCTAGATGGATGCAAGTTTCATCATACATTTCACATCGATCGACTGAAGAAACACGTAGGGCCTGAGGCTGTGCCTAATCTAATCTGTCCCTCTTAACTCTGACGACACAATTCTCATTGAACCAGATGAGCCACTCAGTGCAAACTTAAAACAAGAGTTTAGGAAAATATTAATGTCCGTGACTATGTAGTCCAATTGCTCATCAAATGGGAGAATCTGCCCGCCATGTAGCAAGCAACATGGGGAGATTGAACATGCATCCAAATGATTTACCGAGGCTTTCATCCTTGCGGGCATGTATTATCTCGC
>NC_041382.1:2853976-2944686 GCF_002162155.2 Triticum dicoccoides | reverse complement strand
AACTAAAGAAAGCGTATAGTTTTACAATTTTCCACCAAAGAAATAATCAACACCTTTGACTGGCGCCAACTTTCGGCCCACTTCAGCCACCCCGATCTCTGTTCGGCGGCGGCATACTGGTTCGCGCGGAGTCACGATGCAGCATAGCCATCCACCTGGCATCAAGCGGCTCTCGTCTTCGCCGCTGCTGAGGTTTGAATTCCCTTTCTGTCACCAGACACTTTACAAAGGAAAGGCTGTGATTCAAAGCCATAACCCCTTTCCAACTTATTATATATCCAGATCCCTCAGAGTTCAAAACTTTCCCCATGTAAGCCTGCGTCACCCGCCGTGGCAGAACCAACCCAATCTCGCAAAGCGATCCCATCATATGTTTCCACAGAAGCACGCCTCCAATTTTGGCACCAACTTCCGGCTCGCTTCAGCCGTCCGATCTCCATTCAACGGCAGCATACCGCTTCGCGCGGAATTATGATGCAGCGCAGCCGTCGATCTGGCATCGAGCGGCTCTTGCCCTCGCAGCTGTCGCTATTTGAATCCCCTTTCCGCCACCGGACACTTCACAACGGGAAAGGCCGTAATTGAAGGCCATAACTCCTTTCCAACCCACTCCAGGTCCAGCTCTCCCTCGAAGCTGAAAACTTTCCCCATGCAAGCTTGCACCTTGAGCCGTGGCAGAACCAACTCGATCTCGCAGAACGATCCCATCATATGTCTCCACACAAGCACGCCACACCCGCGTGAACACGGAGAGAAAAAGAACTGAACAATGGTGCGACAGGGAACCGCAACCGCATTCGGTTCCTCCCTCCCTAACCCTGACAGAAAGAAAGCAATGCCTTCCTTTTCCGCCCGACGATGAGAAGCTCATCCACAGGCCTTTGTTTCTCTTATTAAGATTATTATTATTATTAGGAAAGCCATCATGGCAAGCAAATCGTCTCATTTCTTCACGACTAAGATAAGACAGATGATCAGATGAAAGTTTATAAATCCGTTCATTCACTTGGGTATGAATATGATGCAATGTTGGGGGGAGGAACATGAATCCTCCAACAATTTCAGTGCCAACAAAAAACGTTGCAGCACGTGAATATATTTGCTGCTGGAGGAGGAGTAGTATATTTTTTGGTTTGGTGAGCATCGTACGCGTCCTCTTCTCTTCTCTCTCTCCCGGACCCGGTCGGTCGGTCTGTCGTCTCCCTATCCGCCTCCCCTCCTCTCCCCAACGACCAGACCAGAGCCAGAGATCTGCCTCCCTCCCCTTCCCTCCCCGAGCGCGACGGCTAGGGTTCCTCGCCGCCGCCGGCCCGCCGCCGTTCCTCTGCGGCGCGCCCAGCCGGCCGAGGCCCCCGCCGCCCCGCCGCCCGCACCGGGGCCCAGCAGCGCCTCCCTCCCTCCCTCCCGCCCTGGCGCGGCCGGTCCCGCCGCCCGGAGCGACCCCGGCGACCGGTCCATAGGCAGGTACCAGCCACCGCCCCTCACCCTCCCCTCCCCCCCTTCCTCCTGCATCCTCTGCCCGTTCAATTTCTGTTTTCCCGATTCTTCTGTCGGATGAGTGTTTTTTTCTTTCTAGAATACGTGTCTGATGAGTGCTTGCTGTAGTAGATTGGGTATTGCGAGGAGGATGCATACAGCGACGGCTGTTCCTTGACGAGTAGTTGCTGCGTGATTTTCCCAGTGCGCGTTCGAGTTCACTTGCGATGGGATGTTGTCTGATAGGTGTTTGTGATAATGCTTCTAGGGGGGGAGGGGCCAAATGCTTCCAGATTGTGGTTTGAACCTTTTTTTCTCTCTCTCGGATGAGCAAATTGACTGTTAGCAGTGAAACATGTTAGACTGAAGATATACTTCTTCTATATATAAAAAGGAAAAGGCCGAGCCGTTTATTTATCTCTGTACTGCCTTGAACTGAAATCAAAGCTTATAGCAGTAACGTGCGGTTTGAGAGCAGCACATTGGTACTGGTGGTATTGTTGCCATGATAGATGTCCTGAATTTTGTTTATGATTGGGAACATAGTAGTGGTACTGTTGCGCTGTGTTGTTTGATTTTATAAACAGTCAGAACTAAAATATTATTACCGTTTGAAGTGACCGTTTCTCCTTTTGCATGTTAGCTCTTTGCGCCCTCTTGTGGAGGATCTCAGGCCAACTATTCTGGATGCATCTATGACATGGTGGACAAGGCAGCAGAAACGAGTCAGCTTGAGGTGGCAGCCGAGGGAGTTGTTTTGTGGGATGAAGCCTTGGTAAAGACAAGCCCAGAGGATCTGCAGATGCGTTGCAAGGAGTTGCGCTGCTATAATGACATCCCTGTCATGTGTTTGAAAAAAGATGTTAACTGTGACCTGGAAAAGGACGGTTTGTTGCCAAAAATTGAAGCTGAGGTCTCTACTCCTGCCCACCAAGATTCAGTTCCTTTGAATTTTGGGCGTAACCTTGCTGTTTGTTTGGATAGCAAGGCTGGTGAGATTGGTGAAGTATCTGAACACAGAACTGGCATGGAGAGAGCGGCTTGTGGCTCACAGGGAGGAGGTATGCTGTCATTTGACCATGGATTTTGGAAGGGGGCTGTTGGAGACAAGAATCAGTTTCCCAGGATGGAAGGATGCCATGAAAATGGGGGCTTGTCAGATTTGGGAAACCATGACACTGACAAGTTTCCACAAGGTGCTGATGCCCTGAGTTTGATCGATGATAATCATGAGCTGGGAAGGGATTGTTTTCTGGCAAATATTGATGAAGAGGTGTCCTTCCCCGTTGATGAAGCTTCGGTCCCTTCCTTCTACCAGAAGAGCCATATGGATGTTTTTGTAGAAGATAGCAAGTCATGCATAGAGAAATTAACTCAAGATTCACTGGAAGGAGATATGCTTTCATGTGAGCGCGATGCCAGATTTCGTACTGAGGCTTCTGGAGACGAGAATCAACATAGGATGGTGGTGTCGAAGGGTCAGGTTTCATCTATTTGTGAAGATGCAAATAGTCCGAGTTTAAATGCTTGTGGTCTTTTTCCTGAAATAGAAGTTCTACGCCAACAGGCTGACAAAGGATACAAGGTCTTTGAACTACCCCCAGAGATATACCTGGCTAGATCTTCCTATAACCCACCTTGCCTAGATGGACTTTGTCGTAGTGGCAAGGAATCATCTGCTGTGTGCCTGGGCCATCAAGATTCTTCTGGTGTCAAATCACGTCGTCCAGATCATTTGGTACAAGAGCTCAATGCATATAACTCTTCCATTGACAAACCTTGCTCTGCCAATTTTGTTGAAAATGCCAATGATGAAGAATCAGAAAATAAAATTTCGGAGTCATTAAATGCCTCCAAGCGTAGGAATCCAAGAAGAGCCGCCTCATCAAGAAATCGCGCTCCTGCAGAACATGATCATCAAATAAACAAAGGAAGCAGTAGCACATGCAAATCTAAGAAGGTTGAGAGTTCGTGCTCATTAGTTGAAAGCGCCTTGATTAAGTTCCCAAGCAAAACTACCAAGGTAAGAAGTGGCATCAACAGACCAGTGAATTCGACTGCCTGGGGCAGTCTAGAAAAGCTAGCAGATGGTTTTGGTCAGAACTGTGAACCTTCTACCTCTAATTCTCATCTGATTTCCCTTGAAAACGGTGGGAGATCAAACAAAAGATCTGGGAAGAAAGAGCAGCCCATTGTTCGAAAGGCTCGAAGTTCAAGATGTCCAAAAAATAAGTTCCCTGCCTTTTCTGTTACCAGATATGCACCGGATGAATTGAATGGCGAACCTACCTTTTCAGTCATGGATGGTGCTTATGGCTCCGCAGAAGGTTACATAGGAAACTTCCCTAAGTTGGTTCCTCGTGCATTTCTCAATGTTTCTGATGATGCTCACAGATCTGTGCAACATATGTCTATCCAGACTGACATGCAGCAGTTAGACAGGTGCTTGGATAGTGTTGCTCAAGAAACATGCCCTGCGTACATGTGTGGAGAGTTTGCTAAATCAATTTCCGAACCTTCTCTTAATAATGGCGGTGTTGGATTTTCACCTGACTCTGTTTTGGAGGTAGCCTCTGTTACATGTGAAAACAACACCTCTGCAAGCCATGATGTTAAACTGCGTGGAAACCCATCTTATCCTGCTGTATTGACTGAAAGTGATCTTCATGCATCTGATTTATCTATTCCTGACTTTGGAAAAAATCATGCGTCATCATCAACAGATTTTGAGCAGCAGCCCAAAACTGTGAGGGGTGATGAGAACACAAGAAGTGAAGAGATTAATCAGTCTCATGCCATAATTGGTTATGTTGGTGAGGGAAAAGTGCAAGGCTTAGAGAAGTCCAATGC
Source organism: Triticum dicoccoides (assembly GCF_002162155.2). Taxonomy (NCBI): domain Eukaryota; kingdom Viridiplantae; phylum Streptophyta; class Magnoliopsida; order Poales; family Poaceae; genus Triticum; species Triticum dicoccoides. Next base: position 2,940,360 of record NC_041382.1, on the reverse strand, counting down.
AGTGAGGAAAACTAAGATGCTGGAAAAGCAGAAAGGCCGAAAGAAAGATGGAATAAAGGGAAATAACATAAGGGATGGAAGTTCCACCAAAATTTCATCAAGTGAAGCTTCACAATACAGGGTCTTCTCTGATGATCCATCTTCACTTGTTTCATCAGGACCTTTAAAGTTCAGTTCTTGTTTTGAGGTCGTAACTTCTGCCACACATGGTATCAGTATGCATGAACATGGCTGGGTGCAGGGTACTTCTGTAATTGGCAAGGAGAAAACGAGTGCACTTAACAATGTAAAATCACCGAGGTGCAAGAAAAGTGGTGGTCTTAGAGGGAAGAAGGATATGGTGCGGGATCCGCATGTGAAGCAAGAAAGCAAGAAGAAAAATATAGCAGATGCCATTTTCATTGATTCTGGATTGTCTACTTTACCTTATCAGCTCGCTACTAATCTGGCAACATCTCATACGAATGAACAGGGTAGGTCTCCTGTTATTTGAATTTTATTACTTAATCCTGTTTAACTGTCATGTATCAAGTAACTTCAGTAGATACTGACATTCTTCTAAATTTTATAGGTTATCGTAGTCCAGCTATTGAATATACATTTCAGAATCCAGTAGCTATATCTACCGAATTACCTGGAAATGCTGCTGGCTCAACAGGTGGGGCATCTGTATCGCAGCCTAAACGTGCTGCATGGGCATGTTGTGATGATTGCCAAAAGTGGCGCTGCATACCATCTGAATTGGCAGATGTCATTGGAGAAAACAGATGGTATAGCTTTTCTTCCTGTTACCTTTTGATCATCTTCCAGGGTTGCACTTGTCTGCTAATAGCCTAATCTAACTGAGAATCATATACTGGAGTTTTGTACTACATCGCTCCGCTCTGTGAGAATTCAGATTTTCCTTTTAAACTTCTTCCTTTTTGCTTAGATAGTTTTAATTTTGCAGGCTACTAATCCTGAATCATGAACTTGAGCTGCAATGGTTTTCGTAGAAAGATGCTAATTTGGTTAATGTCAAGAGATTAACTGGGATAATACTGTCACACACACTACATTTCCTCATGTGTTGTGTAAAGATGACATGTCGATACTATCTTCATGTAATTCCATTGAGAATCTTGGCAGTAGCTGCTAGCCCAGTTACTCAGTGGAAGAAATACTCCTTGATTGTTCCCATGCAAACAGATGTGGAGCTACAATTTTTTGTCTGTGGGTTCGGTTCTAATATATAGTTCACATGTCTGTGTTGGGTCTATCCCTCTAATAATTTGTGTTTCATCAAGGGTGTTTCCAAGAAATGCACTGCTCATGCATATTAAGGTTTTTATACAAATATAATATGGGAGCCCCACAACCTATCATGTGGCTCTGCTACTCTGTGAAAATATGTATTTTGGTATTTCTTTTGCTCTTTCTGTTATGTTCTGTTATGATATAGTGCATTTGTGTGCTAATTTTAATCATGGTTCATATATCGAATGCTTTATGCTTCTGATCCATCCTTGTTACTGTGAAGGACTTGCAAGGACAATGATGACAAGGCGTTTGCTGATTGTTCTATACCACAAGCGAAGACAAACGCTGAGATCAATGCTGAGCTTGAACTTTCAGATGCTTCTGCTGATGAAGCTGACAAGGATGGATCAAACTCAAAAGGTTTTGAATTGTTTTTGCATTTTTCTTCAGTACACTTTCTAGCATAGTTGAAAAAGCGCGCCTTGGCTCTAGTGCTTAATTGCACTTGATGTGCGCATACACTTTGGTCAGAAAAGCACAAGGCGGTGGCAAAACACACAATTAACGCCTAGCACTTTTTTTTAAACTTTGCTTTCTAGTCATAATACATAAGGCTCTATGTTGCACATCAATAGAATCTGATTTTAGGATGCTCTTTTGCATCATTTCTGTTGTGTAGCTTCTAGGGCACCGTCCTGGACAAATCTCAGATCGAACACATATCTACATCGTAACCGAAGGAATCAATCCATCGATGAGGTATGTGCTGATTGTATGATTCACTCACTTTTTTCTGTATTGATCATATTCATCTACTTCTCTGATTGCAGTTATAAGGACAGTTAGTAAATAAAGTTGGTATAGATTCTTATAGTTAGTGTATTGGAGTCAGAACCTTACAATGTTATCAAGCTTAATGGGGATGAATGTGGTGCACTTTTAGAATTCCAAATAAATTTCAATCTTCCTCGACTTCCACTTGTTGGATGGGCTGGGAAAAATTGCTGGAGAAGTGCATAATAAAATGATAAACATTTGTACCATAGTCAGTGTAAATCAGAGATGGGCGGATGGCTATTCTTAGCTAAGTAATTAAGTGCACACAGTCACACACTTGCAGTAGATTCTTTTTGCATAATACCATCTCTTACTTTCTACTTATAGGATGAAATAGTGAACTGTGGGAAAGTCAAGTGTATAAAAAAGAACAAATTTGCACCCTAGTCACTGCTAATTCTCTTCTCAACAAATGCATTTTCTCTCCTGTGACAACTATTCTGATCCATTATAGATTATACTATTTTGAACCAGTGTACACAATGTATTGATTCTTTGTTCTTGATTCATGGAGCGTGAATGCCACTTAACATATCAAAATAATGGCCTGATTTTTTATCTTGTGTATTTTTTACATTGAAAATACTATCAGAGCATGGTATGCAACTGCAAGCCTCCTCAAGACGGCCGAATGGGTTGTAGAGATGGCTGTTTGAACAGAATGCTCAACATTGAATGTGCAAAACGTACATGTCCATGCGAGGAGCAATGTTCTAATCAGCAGGTCAGTTTTTGCATTTTTTTCTTTGTTCTGATGCATATTTCCTGTATTATATTGGGTTTGATCTTATAAAATATCTAAAACAGTTTCAAAGGCGCAACTATGCAAAAATTGCATGGTTCCATTCTGGTAAGAAGGGCTATGGATTGAAGTTGCAAGAAGAAGTATCTGAAGGACGGTTCCTTATTGAATATGTTGGCGAGGTACCAATTCAGACTGCCTACTTTTTTAATCCTTTCTTCTGTTGGTGGTGATCATCCTGTGGGATGGGTTGGGTCACTTGGGTGCATGTGTGGTTGCTATATTCCTGTTGGTGCATGTGTGTGTTAGTTTTGTGCTATTTGAATATTTAGGTTCATTAATTTGAGACAAATTAATACAATAATTTCTACCACTCACACATCTTTTGACCAAAACAAATTGATACTATAATTGATCAGGGTAGCTATATTTCACCAAAAAAATCTGTAGCACAACCTGTACATGGCCTCAGTCGCGCGTCGTGACAAACACCGACATCTTCTCCAGCAACCATTGTGGCTCTCTCCCGTGCCGCCATCCTTCTCCTTCTTGATTGCTTCACAGCTGACCCTCTGGCTTCTTGTCAACCGGCTGAGAGTCCACGAGAGGATTTTATCACGAAACTTTCTACATCATCCAAAGATATTACACCATTCAAGTCCATTGGGTTGCTCACACAATCCAAAAAGCACATTGCCTATAGGCACATCTGAGGATTGTGCCCGTGAGCACAAGCAGCGTGCCAAAACAAACTGAAATATTACATCGTGTTGAATATGTTGAATATGAAAACTGGTTCGCCACTTCCACGAAACGGGACTCTGGGTGCAGCTAGCACTATTGTCTAATGGCTCACCTAACCTTCTTGGGTCGACAGGCAAAAGGATTCAAAGTAATCAATAATTTCATGGCCCAGTCATACCAGTCGGTCCATATGCATGATGTAAATGCCCATCATCTATTTTGACACAGTTGTAACATCATTTTGTTGTTTTTCCAACATGCAAATAATTACACGCTCCACCCATAATACATATTTACAGCCCACAGGGGTACAAATCCTCCTGCTCTTCTGTTCCATTAAAATCCAAAAGTATTTTTACCAAAGTATAAATCGTACCTTTAAAGAGAACGTCTTTGTTGATTTGTTTACTTCGTTGTTCTTTCAGGTCCTTGATATAACGACTTATGAATCCCGCCAAAGAGATTATGCTTCTAAGGGCAAGAAGCATTTCTACTTTATGGCACTAGATGGTGGTGAGGTAGGCTTTATGATTTCTGTCATTATGTTTTGCCCAAGAACTCTTCTATTGTATTAGTTTTTAACTCCCTCCATGTTCAGTTGCAAGCCTTTCACCATTTTCTATGTGTTTGATGCTAAATATCTTATTATTTCCCTTTATATCCTTCTGTCTGCCATTAATAGATGATACCACACACATAAGTACATAACCCTATGTTGCACCCACTATTCTAAGTCATTTGTCCTGATACTAGTACACAGATATATCTGTTGGGCCACTTTTAACCTCTTGCTTTGAATCCGTCCAGGTAATAGATGCCTGCACCAAGGGAAACTTGGGCCGGTTCATCAACCACAGCTGCAGTCCTAATTGTCGCACAGAGAAGGTGGAAGTTCTGTTTATTTGTTTATTTGTCCTTGTATTGTTGTGCACATTTCTTGCCTTGCTAAAATATGCTGATAATCTCTGTTACCAACATGAGCTTACTAAATTATTTCTCCTTGTTTAGTGGATGGTCAATGGAGAAGTTTGCATTGGAATTTTTGCTATGAGGAACATCAAAAAGGTAATGCTAGATATCATCAACAAACTTAGCTTCTCACAGAGCCTTGTCCCACCTCCTATGCCTCATCTTTTTAGATGTTAACTTAAGTTTTTACCTTTAAGGATGATGATTTACTTTGTGATAATATTTCTAATTGAACTTGCAACAATCGAAGGTCCTCATTTTGTTATTTGACTAGTTTCCTGTATCCGCCTATATCTATATGATGCATGTAGTTGATATTTATTTTCTCACAGGATGAAGAATTAACGTTTGATTACAACTATGTTCGTGTATCTGGTGCTGCTCCTCAAAAATGTTTTTGTGGCACTGCCAAATGCCGGGGTTACATTGGTGGAGACATATCAGGGTCTGGTATCAGCACCCAACATGTTGCAGAAGCAGAGTATTTTGAACCCATGGTCACTTACAAGGATGCCGAGGAAATGCTAGGAAATGCATGTTCTCATGGTGCAAATCCTAGTGTTGTTGAGCTTGAGCATGAGACCTCCATCCAACAAGAAGATTCAAATAACTGCATACCTGTAACCCCAGACTCTGAACCTCACCAAACTTCCCCTATCTTATTTGAAAATAGTGAGCTAGAAAATTCCTGGGAAATGTGGAGCCCCCAGGATGCCGAAGACCCCACCCGTACACCTGTCCATGTGCCCAGAACAATAGATAGTACTTTGCAGCAGTTACCAGTATATGACACTCAGCCATTAGAATTCTTGCCGAAGGCTCCTAACACAATGGATGGATCAAAGGCTCCAAATGTGATGAATCAATCAGCACGTAGCTCCGATTTGGGGCAAAACCTGGTGGTACCTGGTTTCCATGCTAAGAAGAAAAACAATCTAAAAGATCACAGAGATGTAAAATCATCATCATGTTCTACTGACAATGAAAATACTCTCGGAGGTAACACTTGCTGCCAAATGTTCTTTTCTTGCTGCCTGGCATAATAAATTTAATGATGTCTCTGGTATCTGCAGTTGAAGCAAGACTGAACAACCTACTGGATCGAGATGGAGGTATTAGCAGACGAAAAGTATGTAACTAACTTATCCATTTTATTGTATACCTTTCTGAATACTGGACTTGGATTGAATATTCTGCTCTAACTTGGAACAAGTATGCTAAATTGGAAACAACACTCTCTGTCTTGTGTATCTGTCCTTAGCCCACCGTGTACACAGATCAATGAAATAATTGACTAAGTTGGAAATAGATCATTGCTATCCCTAACTAAAGCAAGAGAAATTATTCAATCCACTGGCTACTTCGCTGCACAGTCACTACCAACTTCTAGTACATGCATACCATTCATCTTAGCTGGTGCTTCGTGCATATCGAACCACTAATGCTCCATGCATTTCGTTGTGCTGCAGTGCTTTAGTTGGGACAGAATTTTGATCAGCACTGTAAGAAGCCTCGTAGGTTTAGATGTGCAGTACATCAAACACCACTTTTGCATGGAATGTGGTTTCTTTAATAACGAAATATCATGGTTTTCATGCATGGACAGATATATCAAAACACAGTTTCCTGTGGCAAGGACACATAGTGAAACAGAGGGAGTAATTTAGATATGACATTGTTCACTGAAAGTTGGGAAGGCTTAGGGGATGAGCATAATTTGATTAGTGATGCTGACATTTTCATAGTGTATGAAAGACATATTACTATGGTGGCACTCACATTTCTTCAGTACAAAAGCTCAAGGATTTGTCGAACCTTCTTAGTTTTCAGATTCTTTTTGATTGCTTATACTGTGTAGATAGCAAGGCATAGCTCCATCTTGGAAGGGTTCACTATTACTATGGTGGCACTCACATTTCTAATGGTGCAGATGTTTGTTTCTGCTCCACCTTTTCTTACATGTTCTAACTAGTGGTGTGAACAATTTGTTTTCTAAACAGGATTCAACAAATGGATATTTGAGGCTTCTTCTATTTGTGACCGCAGCAGCACGTGACAATGCCGCGGCCGCAGCAGCACGTGACAATGCCGCGGCCGCAGCATCACATGATGCGACCGCAATGGAACATGAAAATGCTGCGACCCCAGCGGAACGTGACAATGCTGGGGGCACATCTAAAAGGTTTGGTTACCGTGTTGGGATGTCTAGCAAGTTTTCTGTATCCAGTCTAAGTGAGCTACTGTTTAATCTCTTTCAGTGCAAGGGATCTTTCGTTAATTCTTGATGCACTTCTAAAAACAAAATCACGCTCTGTCCTGTTGGATATCATCAACACGAATGGTATATTTCCTTGCCTTTCTGCAACTTCCTATATGAAAGATGATCTTTTATAATTACAAAATGGTAATTTTGTTTCTATTCTGCGACAGGATTGCAAATGCTTCATAATATATTGAAGCAGAATCGAGACACCTTTCTTCGAAGACCTATAATACGGAAGCTTCTGAAGGTTTGCCACTTTTTTGATTTCATCCATTCCTATAATCACCTGTTGTATGGTTTCAGTTGTGATCATCTTTGTATGGTTTCGACCATGGTGATGTCCCACCACCTGGTCTTTTCCTGTGTATTTCACATTTTATTACTATTCTATATTTCCATCAACTAGTCTTTATGAATGTTGGCACCTTCCTTTAGGTATTGGAGTTTCTTGCTTTGAAGGGAATCCTGAGAGCTGAAAAAATAAATGAAGAAGCCCCACGTGAGGAAATGGAAAGGTTAGGTTATTCTAATTCGTAACTTCTGATTCTACTAAATGAAATGCTGATTAAAGAATTTCATAGTGGGTTGGACGGTTAACCTTTTTCTTTTTATGCAAATATCATACATTTTTCTATTTTGTTGTAATGAGTTCTTAGTTTGGACTACATAGGGTTTCCCAAAAGGATAGCAAATTATTGCTTGAGTTATTTCTTTGTATGTTATATGATTGAACTCTCTAGTTTCCTATAAGGGCATTTCCAAGGGCAATCCCCCATTTGCCCAAAAAGTGGGTGGGTGAACAAATGAGGTGTCGAGCCATCACAAATAATTCAAAGAAAAATATTGCAACACAAAAATTTGTTAAACAATTCAAATAGGAATTCGCAAATTAAAATTCAATTTATTCAGAGATCCTAGGCTTCTATTGGTTTCCATGATGCACACACTCATGATCATTGATAAGTTGTTGATGCACTTATTTACAATGCATAAACAACAACAGCAACAACAACAACAAGCCTTTCAGTTCCAAACAAGTTGGGGTAGGCTTGAGTTGAAACCTACTCCCTCCGTTCCAAATTACTCGTCGCAGAAATGGATGTATCTAGAACTAAAATACATCTAGATACATCCATACCTGCGACAAGTAATTCGGAACGGAGGGAGTATTAGATTTCGGAACCTAGTCATGGTTCTGAGCATCTTGAGAATATTCTGAATTTCAGCCGGTTCTTGTTCTGGGAGTTCGAGAAGCTCTCCAGTGTAGTCAGCCCATGGGGTGTAACTTGACGACACTCATCCTCCACCATCATGTTGTGCTCAATTTGTCCAAAGGCCCTCTCCACATCCTTCCTCTCACCTTCTTGCATTTGGGCAAATAGAAACTTTTTGGTACTTTGTCGATTGGAGATTGTCTTCATAGATGTCGCCTGTTGAGGGTAGATACCATTGGCAAGGGTGCGTGCTAGGCGCCAGCCAGATGTAGGAGCGGAAATATCAACCGTTTTCTTGCCGGCGAGCGACCTTGCAGCAATCGTTGCTTCCGATGAGCGGCCTCGCAACACCGGTGCTTCCAGCGCTCCTTCGCCGTGCTCGTCGCTGGCCTTGCAACATCCCCTCGTAGCTTCTTCAGACGCCATTGCAGCATCACTGGCTCATTGGAATGCTGCTCCCAGCTTGCAGCAACGCTGTAGCTCTCGCAGGCATGCAACAGGTGGCGAGGAAGCGATCCTCGCCGCTCTGCCGTACCCTTGTCTCACAACAGCGGCACCGGCCATATGGAATGGGAGCGCCCTTGTTTGTTGAGGTGTAGAAGGGAATCAGTTGAGGTGCAAAAGGGGTGTGTGTGAGAGAGAGGAAGACACACATGACATGGGAGATTGGGTAGAGGATGAGTGGATGTGGTGCTTCGGCTGGTGATAAGGCAAGAAAGATAAGCAGTAGATGGGCCCACTCAACAAACGTCGCACAGGTCAGCTGTTGTTTTTGTGTTTACAACCGGGTGTGTCAAATCAGTTTCCATCGGCAAGGTAGTACCCCATGGTATAGTTGTTGCCATTAATAGTAGGAAGTGATGCCTAAACATGGCATCATGGAAGGGCAGCGTAGCTGCTAAATAGTCTTGGAAGAGCATTACATGACCCTCAGCCCTTGCACTAGTTAAGAACTTGATGCCCCAGTGAGAACCTGTGAAGTCAAGAACATGATCCTCTTCCAACTCCATTACTTCAAGTGCCTCGCTCATCATCACCAATAGAGACGGTGAAGACAAGGCGAAATCCTTGCTTCGAAACATATTCATTAGTGATGTCAAAACTTGAGTCGGGTTGGTCTTGGGCCGACGACATGTGGGGCTAGGCAGCATGTAGCTCCGTGATTGATTTTGGGCGTTGCCGCGAGAGCTAAGGTGAGGCGGCGGCTATCTTGGGAGGGACCTAGATCGTGAAATTGGGGTGGACAATGGCGGAGGGGTGAGGCAGTGCAACGACGAGTGGGGCAACATGGTGTCGGTCAGGGCCTGCGGGTCAAGAGGGCTGGGTTGGGCTCGGGGAGGGGAAATCCCATCTGCTGGTGGGCTCGAGGTGGGGTCAGTGTGGGCCCTATCTGACGTGGAGGTGGATAGTTGAACTCCCACATTTCCGTCTCAATTTTGGGGAGAAAGGGGCAATGGGCTATCCGCGGTCATATGGAGGAGCCCTTCAGACAAGATTTTTGGGCCAAAAGCGAGCATTGTCAGACAAACAACAAATGGGGTGTTTTAGGGCCGCTCCTTGGAAAAGCTCTAACATCTAGTTGGATGGCCTTGTAATTGCTTGTGTTTATATAGCAAACATATGCAAGTAAAGTTTTTTTTTGTTTGAGAAAGCACAAATCGCAAAGGTAGGAACAAAGTTACTTACATGCCCAAGGGAACAAATGGGGGGGGGGGATCATTGGACATCTACCGGCCTGGATGCACGACCCTCGTCGATGATGGCCCTAAGAAGAGTGTGGTGGTCTGGATGCAAGTTGTCATTTGTCAAATGTTGCATGCATTTGGGTGCTTCCAGAGCATCTAGGATGTGAGGAGCACGACACTCGCAAGGCAGCATTTGCGCCGCTCTTTTGGTGTCGTTTGCTTAGTAGTGTGTCACCAGTTGATGAGGGCTTCGCCGGGGATGGGGCCGCAGAAGTGGGCATGGGTCCAGGAGAGGACTTTTAGTAACATCCCGGCTTAATGGGTCTAGGAGATAGACTACTCATAAAAACGAGGTGCGCTTTCTTTTCTGGGAGCCCATCCGAAAGGCACCTCAAAGTTAGGCTAAGCGTGCTTGGCTTGGAGCAATTTGAGGATGGGTGACCGACGCGGAAGTTGATCTCGGGTGCGCACGAGTGAGGACAAAGTGCGTACGAAATGCCCCATCAACCTGCAGTGTGGGTTACCTTGAAACATAAGCGGCGTGGAGGTGGATAGTTGAACTCCCACATTTCCGTCTCAATTTTGGGGAGAAAGGGGTAATGGGCTATCCGCGGTCATATGGAGGAGCCCTTCGGACAAGATTTTTGGGCCAAAAGCGAGCATTGTCAGACAAACAACAAATGGGGTGTTTTAGGGCCGCTCCTTGGAAAAGCTCTAACATCTAGTTGGATGGCCTTGTAATTGCTTGTGTTTATATAGCAAACATATGCAAGTAAAGTTTTTTTTTGTTTGAGAAAGCACAAATCGCAAAGGTAGGAACAAAGTTACTTACATGCCCAAGGGAACAAATGGGGGGGGGGGATCATTGGACATCTACCGGCCTGGATGCACGACCCTCGTCGATGATGGCCCTAAGAAGAGTGTGGTGGTCTTGATGCAAGTTGTCATTTGTCAAATGTTGCATGCGTTTGGGTGTTTGGGTGCTTCCAGAGCATCTAGGATGTGAGGAGCACGACACTCGCAAGGCAGCATTTGCGCCGCTCTTTTGGTGTCGTTTGCTTAGTAGTGTGTCACCAGTTGATGAGGGCTTCGCCGGGGATGGGGCCGCAGAAGTGGGCATGGGTCCAGGAGAGGACTTTTAGTAACATCCCGGCTTAATGGGTCTAGGAGATAGACTACTCATAAAAACGAGGTGCGCTTTCTTTTCTGGGAGCCCATCCGAAAGGCACCTCAAAGTTAGGCTAAGCGTGCTTGGCTTGGAGCAATTTGAGGATGGGTGACCGACGCGGAAGTTGATCTCGGGTGCGCACGAGTGAGGACAAAGTGCGTACGAAATGCCCCATCAACCTGCAGTGTGGGTTACCTTGAAACATAAGCGGCGTGCAGCAAACAGTTCGTCGAGGAACTCAATCTTGGCAGCTTCCTTTGATGGCCGTAGACCATGGTCAGCCACCAATTGCCTGGCTGGGGAGGAAACCTGGGCTGAGACGGCGTTATTGGTCGGCGTCACATTGGTTAGGGAGACGCAACAACTCTTCCAAGCAACAATAATTCCACCTGAAGTACCAACTGCTGGGAGACAAGTGTAACCATCAAACTCTGATCCCACCGTTTAAGAACGAGTTAGGGAGTTAAAGTTTTGACTTTGGGCATTGGAAGAGACGACAGTAGAGCGAACAGCTATGCACTGGTCTTTGTCGTTAAGACCTCGCAGTTGATATGAGTGAGGTCTTGATTTACAGCTATGTGTAGTTGCAGGTTTTCGATACTGCGTTACCCCTGACCCTATTAGTCTATCACTAAACCTTGCCGGTGGATAATGGTCATAGAAAAATCTCCATTGCCAATACCTTTGAGTTTTGTCCTTTTTGGAGCTTCAGTTGTACAAATTTTCATTACCTTGTTCTGTACTTTTTATTGTTGCAGATTCAGGGACTCGATGTTGAAATTGACCCGGCATAGTGATAAACAGGTAATGTACTAGAGATGATGGATGCTTTTTAACTTGGTACTTTGGACATGCATCTGCATGCTGTTTATTTGTTAGAATGTTTAACTGACAAGTTTTATGCATGGAAAGATACGCCATTTTCTGATGTAACTTTATAAATGTAACAAATGAATTAAATAATTGAGGAGGGGAAAACCTTATATAAAAGTGTACATGGATGTGACCATACTTGTGGCGTGCACAGCTTATCCCACAAACCTTTGCTTATTTTCATGTTCATAAAACTTGGTCCCAACTCCCCCACCATTCTTGTCCTGGCTTAACACCAGAGACAGGTCTGCTAGTTAAGTGAGCTACAGTTTCCCCTATTAAAAAATACTGTTAAGAGCAGATGCATTTCATGAAATTGACATGCCTGTTAGGTTTACCAGTCATGGTACCCTACGGAAGTCTTTGCTGCTGGCTAAGTAGCTATTTGTCAGTTCACATTATTTATTATTTTGTCTTTCCTAGCCCTGTTCACATTCTTTTTAGGTTTTGCAGTAAGAAACAAGGAAATTAAAATTTGTTACTCTCTGCAAGCATAGTTTAGGTTCTTCATGAATAGCTATGGTCTTGTCCAGTTTTCCCAATATCTGATTTTATATTCATTTTAACAGGTTCAAACTATCGCTCGGCACTTCTGTGAGAAGTGGATCCATCCTTATATGGATGGACCTGTTTCAACTTCAAAATGGTGTACAGATTCATATTCCAATAGAAGAAAGCGCAAGAGCCGTTGGGATTATCAACCAGAATCCCACTATAAAATGGTTGGATCACTAGTTCGGAAAGTCTATGGAGAATTGGGTCTTCAGGCTGGCTTGACCAGAAATAGGTCGCAGCCTGTGATGGGAGGCAGCTCAACAGGCACAGACGATGATGTGCCTCCTGGGTTTGAGCCTCAGCAGGGTCGTTCTGTAGCTCCAGGATTCTGCCTCCCTAACTTGAATATTTCATATGGGATTCCCATTGCTCATGTTCAGCACTTGGGAACCCCAGAAGTCGAAGGAGGTGGCAACCGTGGACAGAAATGGAAAGTCGCACCTGGTGTGCCTTTTATTCCTTTCCCACAGTTGCAACGAGGGAGTCCTTGTCCTTCTACTTCAACTCAGATGTCCTGTCATGACGCCATGAGGCAGAACAACAGTTCAGGATATCGAGGAAGAGGTTTCGACAGAGGTGGAAGGGTGCAAAGGAATGGGAGGAATGGGGCAAGAACGAGATATCCATATGATCATCAAGGAAGAAGATTCCCAAGCAATCATCATAGATCTGAAAGATGGCAGCCCTGGCCCCAGGAACATGATGGTGGTTCAGGATCTAGGGGCAGACAATGAATGACCCAGCCCCTGGCATCAAACATCAATTAGTTGTGTGTATACATGGTAATTCCTTCCTGTTCATCAGAAGTGTACACAAGCAAACTGTGTTAGCTTCTCATTCTATGTAACAGAAGTTTTTCACTGATTCCAACAGTAGCAGAACATGTGCTACAGATAGGTAATTGCCATTGCAGTTTTGTTACTAACAATGTGTAATCTCAATAGGAATAATAATTGATTTGATTCAAATCTTCTTACAGGCCAAAATTGCTAATTCATTTGTTGTCAACTTCTTGATGTTCAGTGTGAGCGGCAATCAATCGGAGGAAGAGGACTAGTACGATTTTCATTGTAATTTTAATTTTTTTACTGGTCATTCTGCCTCCAATTGTCTTTCCTTGTACTGGCCGTTTTTCTGGATAATAATTATCAGTTCTAAGATGCCCTTTGGGTGTCTTTCTTGAAGAAAAAAACATCTTGATGCCCATGTTACCTGTGTTATTTTCTGTTTTATTTTGTTTTGTTGTGTGCCTGCAGCTTTTGTTCTCAGGAAAGTGATGCGCGCTTTTGATATTCTACAAGAATGTTCTGGCTTAGTATTCCGTTTCTCATCTTCTATGCCAATAATATTCATAGTTAGCTGTGCGTTGGGCCAACTGCAATAGAATCTGGACCTGTGGCGCAAATATAGAAAAGAAAACTATCTGAGTCACAGGATCCGACATGGATGGCTCAGATGAGCATGAAGGCATCCCAGGCCAATGTACATCTCAGGAAATGCCCCCTGAAATACTGTTGAAGTAAATCTCAACTTTCTCATTTTAATTGTTTTGTCCTTAGTAAATAAGATTATTTTAAAAACTACATCCTCCATCCCATAATATAAGTGTTTTTTACACTAGTGTAGCGTCAAAAGCTTTGAAGGGATCCCGACTCATCTGCACCCGTGTTGAATAAAAAAATCAAGACAAATACTAGAAAATTTTGATGCGCGAGTTCCGCCCCAATTTTCAAATCATTTGGATCCGATTTATTTTTTTTGCTAAAAACTACTCAGATGTCCAAATGAGCTAATATTTGGAGTGAACTTCACGCAATAAATTGTCTATCATGGGAGTTTTTTTGGAATTTTTCTAGTAATTTTTTAAAAAAAAATTCTGACCGGTTGCACATGAGCGTGGGCATTGAATTCGCTGCACTCCAAAAGCTCTCTTATATTATGCATGTGTTTTGAAGTACTTGCCTTCTTTTATATCAGTAATTATGCAAGAAAATTGTAAACGTTGGAAACAAAAAAAATATGTCAATATCTTATGAGAAAATTTCTGAGTACATGACAACATTACGTCATCCTGTTCAAGTACATGGCACAATTTGGGTACATGTCAAAGTGGACAATCCCAACAACAACCATTTGAGTACATGTCAAAATGAACCATCCGAGGCACAACTATTCAAGTACTCCTTTCGTCTCAAAATAAGTGACTTAACTTTGTACAGTACAAAGTGACGGAGGGGGTACATATCAAACTGGACCGAGGAAGACTAGTATATGATCTGTGGTCTTTAAGTGAGATAGGATCAACTCCAAAATTTCATATTTAGGCAATTCAAAAAATTCTGATTTTTTTAGACAACATACCTGCAGGGTATGTCTACGACTCCAAAACAAATCAACTCAAAACTCGATCTACAATTAGAGATTCAAAAAACACAAATTCCACTATGAATAGTGTCAGCTTTGAGTGACTTGTATTTGCCACTATTCACATCCAAATTTGTCTTTTTTGATTCTTTATGTGTAGTTTGAATTAGGAGCTGAAACTTTTTGAGGTTGTACATCAAGCATGGACATGTGTCTGCAAATATTTTCATAATGTTTGAACATGTTTTGTGTCTTCAAAAAGATTGATCTCACTTAAAGGCCAGATCCTATACTAGTCTCCCCCGGCCATCCCAGGTACAAATATTCTAGTACTAGTACCATGTCAAACTGGGGGCATCCCATGCAAAACATCAGACATATATAAATAGCAAGTTATACGTAACATGACACGATCATTTCTAGACTTCTAGTGCATGAATGGCAAGACTGAGTATGAAGGACTGAAATGATCACCACTTGCATCAGCTTTGCTTTCTTGATGGTACATGACATTCTGATTCCCTAGCCACGTCGAAAATTCTGAAATAAATTCTGCATAAAAACAAGCACCATGATTTAAACCCTGATGAACTGAAAGTTCCACTATCTTTCTAATCATCCAATCATAGATTGGTTCATGCTTTCTAGTATACGTAGCTTTCGTATTAGCCCATCCCGGCCGGGACCAAATTCAAATTTGCATTCTTAGCAGCCAGGCAAGAGAAAGCTGCTCGCCCGTCGATGCTTCTCCCCTGGCCTATGAAAGCTCCGCGAAGCCAAAGGACTGTTATAATATTTAATACTTTGGTGCCGTCGGCGTCACTGCACCTGCCAAGCTGCCTGCCATGGAGGAATGGTTCAGCTTGTGCTTCATAGCACTATGCACGCCGCTTGCCCTTTGGCTTCTCAAGCTCGCCGGCAGCAAGAAAGAGCCACAGAAGCACCATCTGCCGCCGCCAGGGCCATGGACTCTCCCGATCATCGGCAGCCTCCACCACGTCGCCAGCGCCCTCCCTCACCGCAGGATGATGGACCTGTCTCGCCGGCACGGCCCACTGATGCACCTCATGCTAGGCGAGGTCCCCACCGTGATCGTCTCCGGCGCCGAGGCGGCGGCGCTGGTGATGAAGACCAACGACCTCGCCTTCGCGGGCCGGCCGCAGAGCGCGACGTCCGACATCTTCGGCTGCGGCGGCAAGAACATCGGCTTCGCCCCCTACGGCGAGCACTGGCGCCAGATGCGCAAGGTGTGCATCGTGGAGCTCCTCAGCTCCAGGCAGGTGAAGCGCATAGAGAGCATCAGGGCGGAGGAGGTCGGCCATCTCCTCCGCTCCATCGCCGCCTTGGATGGCGCCACCGTCAACGTCAGCGAGAAGATGACGGAGCTGAGCAACGACATCGTGACGAGGGCGGTCTTCGGAGGCAAGTTCACGCAGCAGGAAGAGTACCTCCGCGAGCTGGATGAGGCGTTTGCGCTGGTGAGCGGCTTCTCCCCCGTCGACCTTTTCCCGTCGTCGCGGCTAGTCCGGTGGCTCAGCAACGACGAGCGCCGCATGAGGAGGTGCCACGGCCACATCCAACGCATCATCGCCAACGTCATAGACGGGCGCAAGGCCGGGCGAGCCGCCGCCGGAGTTGGTGCCTCCGGCACCGACGAGGAGGATCTGCTGGATGTGTTGCTCAGGCTGCAACAGGAGGACTCGTTGGAATTCCCTCTAACCACCGAGATCATAGGCGCCGTGTTGTTTGTAAGTGTTCCTGTTAGTTTCATGGTGCTATTAAACTATTTAGAGTTACTATTAATACTACGTTATTCTTCACAGAAGAAAAGTGACATGCTATTTGAAGAAAAGTAACATGCTAGTGTTAAGTAGCTTTTTAGTCATTCATACTACAACATTATTTTATATGCAGAGATGTTTGATTGTGCTTTCCACGGCCTTGGTTTACAGGACATATTTGCAGGTGCCACGGCGACCATAGGAACCACCTTGACGTGGGCTATGTCGGAGCTTGTGCGCAGGCCTGAAACTATGGCCAGGGCACAACAAGAAGTCCGAGAGGTTCTTGGCCAAGACCGGGCTGTCATTACCAATAACGACCTCGCTAAACTCGACTACACGCAGATGGTCATCAAGGAAACCCTCAGGTTCCATCCGCCTGCCTCTCTAATTCCCCGCGCGTCCATAGAGGATTGTACTATCATGGGTTATGACATCCCCAAAGGCACCAATGTATACGTTAATGTCTTCGCGATTTCTCGAGATCCTGCATACTGGAACAATCCTGGCGAGTTTATGCCAGAGAGGTTTGAGAACAGCAACACAAATTACAATGGCTCCTACTTTGAATTCACTCCCTTCGGCGCAGGGCGGCGGCAATGCCCCGGGATTCAGTTTAGCTCGTCAGTCATGGAGATGACATTAACAAATATTCTCTATCACTTCAACTGGAAGCTTCCTGATGGTGCTAGCCCGGTTTCGCTTGACATGTCCGAGAAATTTGGGCTTGCAGTAAGCAGAAAGTATGACCTGAAACTTGAAGCTACTCCACACGTGTGGTTCAAAGCTATGCGGTCGAAGTCATAGAGAAAACTTGCATATTCATGTGCAAATGCAAGTAAACATACCTACACTATCAGAACATGTCAATGATGTCATTATTGCGCGTATGGTTGTACCTTTATGCAACAGAATAAGAGAAGCTCATTGCAAACATCGTGTTCTCGTATCAACAAAAACATTGTGGTATTGTACTGCTTTATTTATTATGAACTTCTGAATAATCATGACAGAAGATCATGTAGAACATGGCTGTATTAGTTCTGTATGTTCTTATGAACTTCTGAATAACACATTTACCATTATTTAATTACCGCACGACGTGCTTATGGAATGGATTTATTTAGAGAATATGATTTGTGGATTAGCAATATATATATGTGTGTTCTATGCAATTTTCATATCAGTGAATATGCTCAGCTCATATATCAGTGGTTGCCCGGTCCAGTACAGCTCTTGATATTTCCCCATGCAGGGCACCTATCTTAGGACAACCGACACACTTGACTGTAATATAATAGCAAAATATAACTGAACTTATTTTACATTCCTGAAACATACCAGATTCTATAGTCCAATACTAACAAGTAATCTCAGCCATCTGAGAGAGACTGAGGAGCAATGTTTTTTTTGTGCGGGATGACTGAGGAGCAATGTTGAAAGTCAATGAAGATCATTTTTATCTACCTCTCAGTTGTGTCGAAGCAATATATGTTCCTGAGCATGAGAATACATTTCCAGAGCTCACCCAAGGTTACTATCAGGCTAGAGCAAACTCTTCGCTTTGCAAGTTCCTAACGAACGTCACGCCGAGTGCTGAGCTGCTGCACATTTTGAGTTTGCGGCTGCTAAAAGTGCCGCGCCGATGCCCGAGCCGTCCTTGGTGTGCTCGACGACAATGTGCTCCATGTCCTGTGGACCAAGCAGCTCCGCCATAGCCTCAACCATGTACAACCTGTACTGAGGGTAATTCTCGTAAAGTCCGCCGTCCATCGCTACCACTGTTCTTCTCCCCAAGATCAGACCCTTGGAATCATTCTCCATCTTCTGAAGAATGCCAGCAATGCCGGCACCAGCCAACCGCCCACCTCTCTTGACGATGCAATCGGAAACTTCTACGATAACCCTTCGTGCCGCTACAGAAGATTGGTTGACCTGCAACCATGGTTATGGACAAAATTGCACGCTCAAGTACTGGCTGTCTTAGTTGGCCATATATGACTGAATAAGTTTAGGAACTTACCCCGATGATATCGCGCAAAATTGATTCAACTTCTCCAAGATCGTCGGAGTTATCTTGTTGCATAGCACACAAATGCGGTGTTCTACAATCGTGTTTGCGGTTCAGCTTAGAACGGCACAAAATTGTGAAACGAAAAGGATAATGTGGACTCTAGAAGCTACAACGTGGAATAACTTGCCTTAGAACAAATGGCTCAGTTAGTTTGTCAGCGAACGAGTGACCGAACAGATCAGACTCTTGAGCCATCCTGGCCAGCACCCTCCGAACAATTTCTCCAAGGTACATCCCGGAAATCGTCTTCTCAAATATCTGCATGTATTGCAAGCTTACCATGCCATCAAAATAAACACATGAACGGATAGGCGAGCAAACCAGAGGTGTTTTACCTGTTCACCAGGATTTATGCTCTCAGCATCCATGTCCCTGTCAAATTCAGTTAGTGGAAGACCATCTGAAAAGGCTCCCCACTCAGTGTTGATAATCTGCATTTTACAAACTTTAACCAACTCAGTGTGCTGGCAATAATTCTCTTATTTCAAGCAATGAAATATTTCACTGAAATTTTATGGCAATGTGGATCGATTGGTGCCTCCTTTTCCAAAAAGGAAAGACTTCATTTGCTCCACTCACCCTTTTTTTTAGGCAAAGCAACGTTGGAATGGCATGCATCGAATGTCAGTTCAGTACGGAGTAAATAAAAGATCTGATCTTGTTGCAGCATACCGTGTTTCCTGTTCCAAGCCCGAGGTGTTGGAGCTTTGGGATGGACTCTGTTCGCTCAATGTAGCAAGCATTTGTGCCAGTTCCCAAAATAACCGCAACCATCACATCCTCGTCCCAATAGTGCGCTCCAGCTAACGCTCCAACGGTATCATTTACCTGTTAAGTGTGATTCACTTGCTTCAAACCATATCATATACCTTTTGATGTGAAATGATGTTGTTTCAGACGCATTTCAGCCCGTGCCAAAGCAGAGCACAAGCAAAAAAGCAGAGTTCAGTATCCACTATGGTAATTGGGTATCCCATTTGCTTTGCTAACCATGAAGTTTGCTGTCGCTATGTGCATTTTCCGATACAGAATCCGGAAGGCAATGAAGCTCTTCCCCTTATCTAAAAGTAATAGTACGAGTTTTGATGGTTGCTTACCAGAGCAGATACACTCATGTCAAGCCCCTGTCTTTCCATGGCGGCATTCAGACAGGCAACCACATCCTTCCCGGCCTGTGAAGACCAACATATTGCTTTATTGTTAGCATGAATTCAACTGAAAAAAGAAACTAACATGCTGATCCATAAGCTATGTCCAGTGGGAAAAAATATTCTTGGTTCAAGCAGGGAACTTTTGGTCTTGCAACTCTTGGTACTAGAAATAACTAAGTACAACACACAAAAATGAGAAAATTGTATTCGGGAAAAGAAAATCTTACAGTCCCAGAGACAGCAAAACCCTTGGTCCACTTGATCAGAATGCCAGAGTCAATGGAAGTCTGCTTCACCGGGAAGGAGAACGTAAAGCCTATCTCCCTTTTCCGGCCCTCCTGAAGATGAAAATTACCACCCTCCTTCGCTACAAAATTCGATAGGCGGGCCGCAATAAAATCGAACAGCTCCTGTTCAATAGCGACAATCGCAGCGTCAAACATCAAACGTGCTCCGTCCATATGCAATTATATGCTAATTCTGTAATCACTGTAAAACCTATTTTTCTTTCTGAAAACAGAGCCAATTAGCTTATAAGAAAACAAATCAATGAACCGGCTACCTCGGTTGTACCATGCATGATTTCCTTTGGGATCGACACTTGCTCGGACTCGGTGTCGACGACGCGCCCATCTTTTCCCCCCAGCTGCACCCTCAGCACTCTGAAGTTGGTGCCTCCCAGATCCAGAGCATAGAACAGCCCTGTTTCACTCCTTCAGCACAACAGCGGTGATGCAGAAATCATTTCATGTACCGAACTGAATTAACTGACATTCATAACCAGATCAAATCTAGTGGCTCACGACACTCACTAAGTCCAATTTACAAAAACTAATTGGTGGACTGAATTGACTGAAGAACTCATCAGTTTACTGTACCAACCACAGTAACTGAAAGTCAAATGAGGATCAGTTACCCGGTGGGGAGCGAGTAGACATAGCTGGGGATCATCTTGAGCTCGCCGGCGCCGTCCACGGCGAGCCCGGCGCGCATGCCGGCGGCCATGGCGCCCGCCACGTGCCGCAGCAGGGGGAGCGGCGTCGCGCACTGCAGCCTCAGGTCGTCCAGGATGGGCGCGGCCGCGGCCGCAGCCACCTTGGAGCACCGGAGCGTGACGGCGCCGGCGCGCCCCTTCCGGCGGTGCTGCGCGGCGGGGGCGGCCCGGTACGGCGAGCCGACGGCGGCGGACATGTCGAGGCTGGCGGGGGGATGCTGGGAGTGATCTGTGCGGCGAATGATGGGATGGAATCGAGGAAGGTGGCAGGAAAAAAGCTCTCTTGTTGCCTTTTTTAAGCAGAGATAAAAATTGCTTCTTTGCGCGCTCCGCTCCTATTTGTCATCGAACAAGTAAAATCATTTTTTATAGACACGTCAGCTTTTCTACAGTTTTGCCGCGTCAGCATCTGGCATATTGCAGTTATTTTTTTGAATTGTCTGGATTGCTTACCATCTGGCATCTTGCAGTTCATAGTACTTTCTCGGTCTGGAATTTTTTTTAGTTGTTGATTGTTTTTGAGATAGCTAACTGCTTAGTCCAAGCGGTCTCGGTCAGGAATTAGTTGACATTCAAACGGATGTATGTATCTAGACGGAGGAGTTTTATATAATTATAAGCTGAGAGACAGATAAACATATCATATTTCAGAAACATCAAGTATAGCTGGCTTTTAGCATTTGTCGAAAACAATGAAATTTTAGCTTTGTATAGAAGATTGAATTTTTCATTGAATTTCTTCAAATTAATCTTTTTTCTTAAATACATTTCCATGCTTTTCCATTTTGTAGATTTTATTCATATTTTATATTTTGGAATTTTGTGTGTTTACTGGTATGCCACATGTGTGAAACCGCTTTCTCTAGGACATATACCAAATATATACTGCTTTGACAGGTCTAAAGTACTTAAATTTAATTATGTTCACTAAATTATTACCCAAAAAATCATTTTAGTTTTCTTGATTTTCTCTGGTTTTTTCTAAAAAAATCATTTTAGTGTCCGTAGATGCACATTCGTCTCGCCAAAGTCGCGAGAAAGAAACCAAATTTGGAGGTCAAATTAAGTAGTGGTGGTGTTTGTTTCTCATCTCTTTTTTTTTTTGAAAATCAGGGGCCTCCTCCCGGCTCCAATTTCATTCAAGAAAGAGAAGCCAACCGAGTACCACAACATCCAACGACTAAAAGACACCGAAACTAAAAACAGGTGGAAAACAGCTCGCTGCAAACCTTGTTTTTTATCTTATAAAATCATTTTTGGCAATGCTATTTTTTTAAATACTGCTGTTTTTTTCTTCATATTTATGCATGTAGCTGAAACGTCTCATTTGGTCTCATGGAAAGCAACGACCAACTGTAAAAGGTGTGGAACCCATCCCAAGTGGCCATGTGATTGTGCACGAGATCGACGACAGGTCGGGCCAGTCTTTCCAGTTCTCCTCCTCACCCAAACGAAAGCTCAACGCGTATCCAGTATCTGGTGCACCGGGGCAATTTGTGCTACCGGTGCACCGGTCGCCAGTTGCACATTAAAAAATGCTCGAAAAAATCCGAAAAAAAACTAGTGCATTGACACAACATGAATGTATGTTGTCACAAAAATTTAGATAAATATTCAAAACATTGCTCGAGATACATAAATAACAAATTTGACACTGAATAGTACGTAACACAAGTTGGGCTTCAGTTCTGGCCCACTAGCACATTGACGTCAAATTTGTCATTTTTGTATCTTGATCATTATTTTGAATTTTGATTTGATTTCTTGTGACAACATACATCGATGTTGTATCGATACACTAAATTTTTTCCAGATTTTTTTGAACATTTTTTAGTGTGCAACAGGCTCCGGTGCACCGGTAGCACCAATTACCTTGGTGCACCAGATACGTTCCCCGAGTATCCAAGCCTCGTGTCAGTAGTAACATTTTTGAGGTAATATGACCAGAAATCATCTTACCCTAAATATTCAGTTTGATACTATAACTTTAAAAATACGAATTTATGGTAATCTAACTTGATGTATGGTGCAAATACGATGCTTTGGGTGTACACCTTGCCTTGCCAGTGTGGCAGTGGCCCACCGGTCTTTGACAGCAGAATTATTTTCTGATAAATCCCTGGATTTATTCTAATTACGCAGAAAAGCTTAGGTGGGACCAACCTGTCAGTGAAGAGTATGAAGAGAAAAATTGTATAATAATCTGAGAGGCAACATTATTTGAAACCGAGATCTTCTGGGCGCTCACGTGGAGAACTTTTTTCTTTTTGCGGGGTACGCTCACGTGGAGAACTACAGCGCCAGCTTCAAC
Organism: Triticum dicoccoides; assembly: GCF_002162155.2. NCBI lineage: Eukaryota > Viridiplantae > Streptophyta > Magnoliopsida > Poales > Poaceae > Triticum > Triticum dicoccoides. The sequence continues at coordinate 2,917,396 of NC_041382.1, read as the reverse complement.
CAGATGCTACGTAGGAATAACTACTTCTTATATCCCTTTACTTAGAGCACGAGGCCATCAGCTACGATGCGCTATGCTACTGCAGCCCAGTTTACACCTTTGTTGAAAAAACATTGTAGATGCTATGTAAATTATGATACCCCTCGGAAAAAAATGTAAATTATTATCCAAGTAACAAAACAACTTTTAAATATTCGTGTGTTATAAATATTGTAAATACAAACAAAATAAGTTACTTTTAAAATTGTCCATGTATTATTTCCATATATTTCTGAATAAAATAATTATTTGTAAAACTAAAATTCAAAAATATATTTAGTTATACAAACATTTCAATAACAATACGCACATTTTTATAGTTAAATTTCGTCACAATGAAGAATATTCATAATTTAAATTTTAAACTGTTAATATGGATATATAATCGGGTCTAATATTTAATTTAAATTATATAATTTTTTGAACATAAGTCATGAGTAAAATTTTATATACGTCTTAAATAAACATATTAAAATTTTTGGATACACTAGACATATTTCTTTAATAAACATTTTAAACGCCCATATTAACTAAATATTTTTTTTATAATTTACAGGTTTATTATTTTTATTTAATAATCACCGATTGTATGTATCATACAAATATTTGAACATAACTTTATTACCTACATTTTACAATTATCTTAAAGAAAATAGCGTGTGTAAAATGGCCGCAGTTTCTGCAGCCCGTCTAAGCTCTGCATGTGGCTTGGTTCAGTATATATCGTTACCCACCATAGTAGTAGATAGAGAATATCAATGGTGTAGTGCCATTAGCGGGTCGTTTGTTGATCCCGGGTTCGAGACCTGGCGGCCCCATTTTATTGTTATTTTGCTCATTTATGAGCAGTACACTAGTCATTTCATACGCGTGTTGTGACTCTATCTGCACGCTTGAGTCAAGTTAGATGACCACAAATTCGTATTTTTAAAGTTTTAGCACAAACTGAACATCCAACGCAAGTTATATGACTCCCAACGATATTAGCTCAACATTTTTATATAAGAAATATCGGAACTGTGCTTCCCGGTTTCACGTTTCTTTGGTTTCCGGTTTTTTCATGTTTTTTTTTCATTTCCAGTTCTTCTTAGGAATTTTTTCGAGGCAAATTAACATGTGATCTCGTTTCAAAGATCTCGACGTGATTTTCTTTTCCAGCCAAACCCAACGCTGAAAGTGATTCGTGATTTGAACACACAGTACCTCTAACTAGTGATTTCATGACGTTGTTAGCTCCTAAGTTAATATCGTACACTCTTGTTCCAGGAAAAGAAAAACAGTTCTCCACGAGAAACAAATCTTTGAGTACCTCTCCGCCTAGCCTCTCCGCCCCACCGCCGGTGGCCACTCCGGCCCCGGCGTCCACGATCTCGTGCCTCCACCAGCGCCCTGTGACGATCCGGCCTCCTCTCACTCGCAATCTCCCAGATCAATTTTCTCCATATCCTTCCTCCTCCTAGCCACCAATGTCGCTCGCAGAACTTGACTTTGACAAGCGGCAGGACTTCGCCTCAGAAATCTGGAAAAAACGGGGTGTCCCAATCAACCACGATGAGGATCAAGAATCTGAAGCATTCCCATTGGTGGCCGAATTCACCGGATCTCGTCTGCGGCTCACGGAAGAATCGGTTAGCACTATTCTCTTGGCTTGTTTTGGAGGTAGAGCATCACTTTTTAAAGTCAAGTTGCTTCAGAATTGGTCTTTTAAGTTTATTGTCTCTTCCAAAGAAGTGGGATTCTCTATCATCAAGGGAGATAACATTTCACTCCCTCTGCTTAATGTTAACTTCCTTCTCTGGGGTGAAGGAGGCCCCAATTCTTGCTGGGAACTTGATCAATATCTCCAAGAAAAGGAGGACGAGTGGACACATGTTTTTTGTCGTCATCCTAGGAAATCATACGTTGCAGCTCTTAGATCCCCAGCTATTTTCCCCGCTCCTGATCTTGTTGATCATCGTGATTCACGGGATCGTTCATCTCAATCATTAAGTCACGCTCCATCAACGGGACATGATGGTCATTATGGCCATAATGGTCATTCATCAGTTGCTATTGATCAGAGGGCGGGATCACAGCAAATTCAAACTAATCAACAGGCCTTCTGTGCGCTGTTTGCTCTTTGGCCATGCGAGGCCCAATTGCTCTAATCGCATTAAGTGTAGGTCTTGCAAAAAATGGGGCCACATTGCTAAAAACTGCTTCTCCGCGGCCCAGCCCAGACAGACGCAGCCCACCTTCACTTTACCGGTGCAGCCCTCCAATTTTGCTGGCCCATCCCAGACGATTGCCCTTCCGAGGTACCCCACCACTGTTCCCGCTGCGGGTTTGGCAGGTGCAGTCAATCAGCCATCATCTCCTGCACGCCTCGATTTTACCTCCTCTGTTCCTTCCCGAGTTACCTCCCTCCATTACTCTGCCTCTCACCCCTCTGCTGCACAAAGATTGCTGGCCGCCACCATCCCCATTGCCCGGAGATCCCAGCTCCGCTCCTCTCCCTCCCACAATCCAACAAAGAATACCATCACCATGGCTTCCTTCCCTTTCTATCCCTCCCCTTTCCTCCCCCAACCATCAGAGCATCACAGTTGAAGGGAGGCCAGCCAGAGTCAAGGTGTTGTCGGCGGCGCCAACACCACTCCATGAAGATTGGGCCATCGTCTCTATCGTCTCTATGCCGAATCTGCCTGTGGAGTTCAACACGGTGCGCGAGGTACTCACTGATTTTCTCACTGACAGAGGACTAGGGTTCAAAGAAATTACTCAGTGTCCTTTCGGCCAAGCCTACATTCAGCTCAATAGTGTCTTTGATCGTGATGATTTGGTAACTCATAGCCCACATCAGTTTACCGATGTCCATGTCATTTTCCAAAATCATGATAAGGGGCTGAATTGGAGAAAGCTTGTTCTTACTAGAGAGGTCTGGATTCTGCTTTGTGGTTATCCGTTGGACAGAAGGAATATTTCTGAAATTAATGATGCAGTCAGTAAGTTTGGGAAGTTTGTGATGTGGGATAGAGTTAGAAGTACGAAAGCCAACCAAATGGTGAAGATAAAGGTGGAAGAGTTGAGAGATATACCTTCCAGTATTGTTTTTGGAGATGGGGAGCATGCTAATTCACTGACAGTCCCAGTTGTCATTCTGCAGCACCATGTTCTGGGGGAAGAACCACAGGATGAGGATCCTATCCCTCCATTTGGCAATCCCCATCCTCAACCAGCTCAACAACATCATCATCCAAATCAGCATAACCACTTCCTGGGCCCTCTTCAGCATCATGAAGTGGTTCCACCTGAGAATCCTCCACTGGATCTTAACCTGGCTCTGCACAATGAAGATAATGAGGATCAGATGGAAGAGGAAGAAGAACCAGAAGAGATGCCTGACTGGGTCCATTGGGCAATGCCTGGAGGTAACCCAGAGATTGACCATGAATTACACCCTGGTGAATTTCTAGAACTGCAAGACTTGATGGCTCCCATGGAGGAAGGGCAGCCACCACAACTGGAGCATGTCCCACATAGCAGCCTCACACTCTCTCTTGGGCAGTCTGACAGCAGTGGCAATACTGGAGCATCTGTGGCTGGTCCCTTGGCGCCTCTTGTACCAGATTTGAACTTGTTGAACGAGCCCATTGGGCCAATACAGGAGCAAGCACCTGTCGCTTTAGCTGGGCCCATTGGGCCAATTCAAGAGCATGGACCACCTATTCTACAAGATTTGCCTGCACAGGCCCAGGAGATGGCACCCATTACAGATTTAAGTCTGAACCTGATGCTGGTTTCAACACAACCTACTGATATGGATTACAGAGATGACCCTATGCTACTGGAAGCCAGTACAATGACACAATCTCTGCACATGACCTTTATCAAACAGAAGCCAGCTGAACCCCCCTGCAGTTGTTACTGAACAAGATATCAATCTTATGGATTTACAGCCCCAGTTGGTCAGGCCTGAGGACAAACAGAATGCTCATGAATATGCCAACAATGCTAACTCTCCTCTGGCCACTGCTGGTATTGATAAGTCAGCTACTGCTGGAACCATGGGTGAGTCAACTTCATCCTCTGACCTGTCTGCTCCCCCTGGCTTTCCATTTCCTGCATTCCTTCCAACCAATGATCTACTTTCAGAGGCAGCAGAACCACTGATGTTGTCTTCTGATTTGAGAACAGAGGAAACCTTGGACAAAGATCTGAAGACTGAACTGCTGGGTAAGGAAGGTGCTAAAGTCTGGTACAGACACTTTGCCCCCTAACTAATGAACAAGCTGCCATCCAGGTACCTGTGGATTGGATTAATTTTCTGTCAGTCACTTTCCTTACACCTGACAAATTTGATTGGGCAAAGAAATTTGTTAACTCAACAATCTAGGAGATCATTACTCAAGGAGCCAGCACTACTACTTTGCCATTTGTTATTCCTCAATCTTGTCCTCCTCTGGACTCAACCCTGTCTTTCTCACAATATTTGGCACAGGAAACACAAGGGCAAGAAGTCAATTCCCCTGCTCCAGCTGCACCTCTTCTGGCCCCAGCTGCTGTTTCTACTTCAACCATGCACAACATCAAGAAAAGGAAGGAAAAGGTCCCACTTGTAGAGACTGAGGTAAGAAGAAGTTGTCGTTTACAACAGCTAGCAAAGAGTTATAAGAAAAAAGTCTACATGGATAAGAATTGTCTATCCTGTCGTGCTTTACCTCCTCCAATTCCTGCAAAAGTGATTAAAAGTCTTAATACCACTTTTTGCAAGGTGGCTGCACAAGATACTTCAGAAGAGCTACTGAAAACCAAGCGCAAGAAGAGCAAAAGCAACCCAGCTGCAAAGGAGGACACAAGAGCCAGCTCCATCAATTGAGATTCTCAGGCATCTTCAGTTAGACACTAAGTTCTCACCCATGAGTTTCTCTAGCTCTCTCTTTTGGAAACTCTCTTGTAAAGATATCCAAGGTGTAATACTTTTATGGAACAGAACTAGTGGGTCCTTTGTAACACTTGCTGCTTTTGGATGTACTGCTGTCAGTTATCACGACTTGTTTATGATGCCTTTCCTAGTGTTATGTATCTGGAGGTTATGGTCTGATTGGTGGATGATGGTTACTTTGAATGATATCCCATTTCTCTGGGACAACCCTCTCTGTCTTCTCAAAAGTGGTGCAGCTCTTATATTGAATAAGTTCACAGCTAAATTTTACCTGAGTCTATGAATAGAGATTGGTCTATTCTTAATTGGAATATTCGAGGTCTAAATGACCCTAAGAAATGGACAGCTATCAGAAATAAGATTGAGGAATCTAACTGTGCCATTCTATGTATTCAAGAAACCAAGAGAGAGGTTATTGATAGCAGATTTCTACAAAATTTCTGTCCAAAACGATTAAACATATTTGAATATCTTCCTTCAATTGGAGCAGCAGGAGGACTATTAGTGGTCTGGAATGAACACATCTTCCAGGGTCAACTGTTTCATTCCAACAGCTATTCTATTTCTGTCTCTTTCACCTCCTCCCACAATGGAGATAGTTGGATTTTGACCAACATTTATGGTCCTAGCCAACAGGAGGAGAGACCACACTTTATTGAATGGTTTAGGCAGTTTCAGACCCCTGAAGAAAGCAAATGGCTAGTACTTGGAGATTTCACACTACTAGGAAAAGGGCTATAGATAGGATTGATTCTAATGGCGCACCGTGGAAGCAGTGCGCCACTACTATATACTAATGACGCACCTGTTTGTGATACGCCATTAGTGTGGAAGACACTAATGGCGCACCGTAAACAGGGTGCGCCACTAGTATGAATTATTTTTTTTCCATTTTCCCATACATACTAATGGCGCATCGGGTCCATAATGCGCCATTACTATCTATAACTACTAATGGCGCACCAAGCAGGCAGTGCGCCATTACTGTAAATTTTGTTTTATTCTTTTTTTTGCAAAACTACTAATGGCGCATCGTGGCACAGTGCGCCATTACTAGTTTAAACTAGTAATGGCGCACTCAGAGGAGATGCGCCATTAGTATATATACTTATTATTTTTACTTTTTTGCAAAACTACTAATGGCGCACCGTAGGCTGATGCGCCATTAGTAACCAGGGTTACTAATGGCGCATTTTCCTATGGTGCGCCATTAGTAACCTGGGACCAATAAGATATTTTGGACAACCCACACCTACCCACTCACTTTCCCCACTTCATTCCATCCACCTCCTTCTCCAAGCTTTCGGCCATCTCCTCCTCCTCACCTCATTTCCACCATAGATTCAACAAATTTAAGTGGTGAAATTACCTTTTTTTGATAGGTAAGTAAGGGAAAGCTATCTTCATGATATAGATCTACTTTTTTTTCTCCCTAGCTCGCTCCAACAACGTGCACATGCACTTTTTGTGGCCTAGCTAGATCTATGTATGTTTGTGGTGTTGCATGTGTTTGTGGTGTTGCATATATGTTTGTGTTTGAAGGTACCGGTATTTGAAATATGCGATAGTTGCCAATATTTTGCCGGAATGTTTTGATTCATTTCCGTTTCGGCGAGAATTTTGGCACTATGCATTCTTTTTGGTCCTATTTTTAGGGAAGGTCATGCCAAATTTTTTCTTGGTTCTAACATATCGTTTTGCTCTACCCCGCAGGCGACCATGGTCCGCACGATGACTGAAGGCATCGTGAATAGGTTTTTGAGCTCTGTGAAGGCCGAGATGCTTCAAAAGAACGAGACGGAGATAAGATGTCCATGTCGAAGATGCAAGCTGAAGAGCCTTATTGCGGACCCGGATTCCGGGCAGGTGCGGGACCACCTGCTCTTGCGTGGTTTCATGGATGGCTATCGGTGGCAAGGTGATGAAGATGACTATCAAGTCGTCCATGACCGGGGCCGGGCAAGAAATGAGGAAGGGCAACAAGACAAGTACCACCGCGGCGAGGGCGGGCGAGAAGACGAAGAATCTCCAGGACATGATCACGACGGTGATGCTGTACACAGTCATCATGTAGAAGATGTCGTACATGATGATGAGGAAGATCAAGACGAAGGGAATGATCATGAAGATGAAGATGCCGGAGCAGAGGACGATGGAGGCTGGGTGCAGGACCCTCATATTCAAGAGTTGCTTCTCAAGCGGACGGATAACGCAAGAGCTGCCGCCCGAGAGAAAGCCAAGCTGGATCAACTGGAGATAGACGCGGTTACTCCATTGTATGAAGGATGCAGGCCCGAGGATACCCGCCTGAAAGTAACGCTCATGGCTCTGGAGATGAAGGTAAAACACAAAATGACCGACGCATGCTTCGACGAGAACATGTCATTCTGGCACGAACGTCTTCCCAAGGGGAACAAGTGCCCGACCAGTTTCGAGGAGGCGAAGAAAATCGTGTGTCCTCTGGATTTACCGCACGTGAAATACCATGTGTGCATGAACAATTGCATCATTTATCGGGACGAGCACGCGGAGTCTACCATATGTCCGGTGTGCGGCGTCACTCGATACAAGAAGAGGAAGAAAGCTCCTCGAAAATCGATGTGGTACTTTCCGATCACTCCTCGTCTGCAGCGGTATTTCGCGGACCCTAAGGTAGCAAAGCTCCTGCGTTGGCACGCGGATAGGGAGGAGAAGAAGCGAGAAGATGACGCAAATGATCCGGAGATAGATAAAAAAGACAAGATGCTGAGTCACCCTAAGGATGCGAGCCAGTGGCAAGCGTTGAACTTCGAATACCCAGAATTTGGGAACGATCCAAGGAACATCGTGCTGGGCGCGAGCACCGATGGAGTCAATCCGTTTGGCAGCCAGAGAAGCACACATAGCACCTGGCCTGTGTTTGTGTGGATGTACAACCTTCCCCCCTGGTTGTGCATGAAGAGGAAGTACATTCACATGAGTATGCTAATTGAAGGGCCGAAACAACCAGGGAACGACATCAATCTGTATCTGGGGCTGCTGAAAGAGGAGCTTGACACGCTGTGGAAAACGCCAGCCAATACGTGGGACACCGCAGAGAAAGAATATTTCCCTATGAGAGCTGCACTGCTCACGACGGTGCACGACTATCTCGGTTACGGATATCTCGCGGGGCAGGTAGTCCACGGATTTTCTGGATGCGTAAGGTGCATGGATGACACAACATATCGCCAGCTAGATAGAGATCCCGGGTCTTCGAAAACCGTGTTCATGGGACATCGAAGGTGGCTTCGCGACGATGACCCGTGGAGGAAACGCAAGGATCTGTTCGATGGTGAAATCGAACCCCGAAAACGCCCGTGTACGAGGAGCGGCGAAGAAATAGACAAGCTGTTGAAAAATTGGAAAGACTGCCCACTGCCGGGAAAGAAGCGAAAGGCGCCAGAGCCGCTGCTGAAGGTATGGAAAACGAGGTCTGTTTTCTGGGACTTGCCGTACTGGAAGATCCACCGTGTGCCTCACAGCCTTGATGTCATGCATATCACGAAGAACGTGTGCAAGAGTCTGCTTGTTACCCTGCTCAACATGCCAGAGAGGACCAAAGATGGGCCGAAAGCAAGGGCAGAATTGAAATCAATGGGCATCAGGCAGGAGCTTCACGCTAATGATGATGATGATGATGATGATGAGGCGAAGCAGGACACGGAAAGTCGTCGCAAAGGCAAAAAGGCCAAGAAGACCGGAAATGACTACCCTCCCGCGTGCTTCACTCTAAGTCAGGAGGAGATCGAGCAGTTTTTCACCTGCCTCCTAGGAGTAAAACTTCCTTACGGTTACGCGGGGAAGATAATCAGATACCTAGACCCAGCGAAGCAGAAGTTCAGCGGGATGAAGTCTCACGACTGTCACGTGCTGATGACGCAGATACTTCCAGTTGCAATCCGTGGGATCATGGACGCGCACGTCCGTGAAACGCTATTTGGCCTATGCAACTTTTTCGACGTCATCTCTCGGAAGTCGATTGGCGTGAGGCAACTCAGAAGGCTACAGGAAGAGATCGTGGTGATACTATGCGAGCTTGAGATGTACTTCCCGCCCGCATTCTTCGACGTTATGGTGCATCTGCTAGTCCATATAGTGGAGGATATCATCCAACTCGGGCCGACGTTCCTGCACAGCATGATGCCGTTCGAAAGGATGAATGGTGTCATCAAAGGATACGTTCGCAACATGTCACGTCTAGAGGGAAGCATAGCCAGGGGCTTTCTGACCAAAGAGTGCATCTCCTACTGCACGAATTATCTAGGCATCGAGAACCCCGTTGGTCTGCCCGTCAACAGGCACCTCGGCAGGCTCGCTGGATGGGGTCACCATGAGGGTCACCGCGAAATGCATGTCGACTTCGAGGGTCGACTCGCCGACTTTGAAAGAGCAAACCTAGTCGCGCTACAACACATAGACGTGGTCGATCCTTGGGTGGTAGAGCACAAAACCTTTATTAAGAAGACGTACAATGACCGAGGCCAACAGAGGACGGACGGAGATATACTCAAAGAGCACAACTCATGTTTCACGCGTTGGTTCAAGCAGAAGCTTCTGTCGTACCCTTTACATGAGGATTCTTCCGCGGAAGAACAACTCATATTCGCCTTGTCACAGGGCGCCGAGCACAACCTGATGACCTATGAGGCGTACGATATCAACGGCTACACATTCTACACCGAGGACAAGGACATGAAGAGCGATGGTTATCAGAACTCCGGGGTAACGATGGAATCCTACACCGGTAACGACAAGGACAGATACTACGGAAGGATCGAGGAGATCTGGGAGCTGAGCTACGCTGGAGAGAAGGTCCCGATGTTCCGTGTCAGATGGGCCAAAAACGTCATAAAAGAAGACCGGTATTTCACCACCATGGTTATACCCGAAGCCAAATCCAAGACCGCGGGCGCAAACATCACCGCGAAAAATGAGCCATGGGTACTGGCTTCCCAAGTGGACCAATGCTTCTTCATTACCGACCCGCCAAAGCCCAGTCGTGTTGTCGTGAGGAGAGGCAAAAGGAAGATCATCGGAATGGATGGAGTAGCCAATGAGCAAGACTTCGACAAGTACGGCGACCCGAAGATCGAAAATGACGACGACGATGAAGTAGCAGCACACACCACAAGAAGAAGCAGGACCACCCTACCTAAAGGACGTCCGTTCCACAGAAGAACTCCGTTTGCGAAAAAGAAGGGCAAGAAGATTGTGAACAGATAGCTAGCTAAGACCGATTGTATTTAAATCGTAGTCTTCATTTCTCGATTGTATTTCATGGGCACCTTTTGATATCATGAATATTTTTAAATTTCATGGGCACTTTTTGAATTCATGAGGACACTTGATCTCGATTCCCCCTCCATCTCGATCTCGATCCCCCTCCATCTCGATCGCACCCGCACCCTCCCCCGCTAGCTCCACCCATCGCAACCCTCCCCCGCTCCACCGCCGGAGCACCCGGCCCCCCGCACCCGCACTTTTTGAACATATTTTTTAATTTTTTTTACTATTTTTATAAAAAATATTACTGTTATAATTTAAACAAGTTTGAACATATTTAAACACAAATAAATATAAAAAACAGCATTTAAAATGCATAAAAAATATTACTGTTATGATTTAAACAAGTTTGAACATATTTAAACACAAATAAATATAAAAAACACCATTTAAAATGCATAAAAAAATATTGGGGATCCTGGGAATCGAACCCAGGACCTCCTGGTGTGTGTGCTGTGTGCTGACCAGTCGGGCTAGTACGTGGGTTCTGTTGTAGATAGGGTTGGGCTGTAGATATGGCTACTAGGCTAGGTTAAAACAAAATTCTAATGGCGCACCGAGGGGTGGTGCGCCATTAGAACAGTCGTACTTATGGCGCACCTGCGTGTGGTGCGCCATTAGAAAGCTTCCCTCCACCTATTCCCCTCTGGCCTCTCTCCCTCCCTCGCCAGATCCCCCCCCCACTCGACCTAACTTTGCCCCCGCGCCGTCGCCCCCGCGCCGTCGCCCCCCGACGCCCAGCCGCTGCCGGAGCTTCAACGCCGGCGTCTTCCTCAGTCCGGGCACGGGGTGCAGGACGACGACCGCGGCCGCCGGCCTTCCCACGGCCAACTGAGGCATCCCTTCGACGACGCCGCCGCCGCCGACCCCGACCCCAACCCCGACCCTGACCCCTCCGGCAACCGGCCGCGCCTGCCCAGGTACCTCTCCTCCTTCCTCCTTCCTCCCTCTCCATCCTTCCTCCCTCCCCAACCTATGCATGGTGATTCCTCCCTTCTCCTCCACCCCCTCACCTGCAAACCCTAGGGCCATGGCGGCAGGCTTCTTGCTCCCTTGTAAGAACATCCTCTCTGTTGGCCTACATGTATTTCAGAGAACAAATTCGTAGTTCATTTCATTCTGTTGGCCTGCATTAGGTAAGCATCAAGTGGATTTAACTATTTTAGATAGTTTCAGTTAACTGTTTTGCGTTTCCTGAAGAGGTTCACCTATAGTTTCAAAAATTCAGTCACTGGATATATGCAATAATTTACAAAGAGCAAGTGATGTAGAGCAAAAATTCAGCAAATGATGTATAGTTTCAAAAATTCAGTGAAACTGAACCTACCCTATTGCTTCATGTAGCAAATGCGGCAATGCAAGCAAGATCATGCTTGGCTTAGCCAAATTCATGTTACTGAATTTTTTTCAACATGATAAAATTGTCATGCTACTAAATGTTATAGAAATGCAAGGGAACACAGAAATACTAGGGCACACAACATTTAGAGTACTCTGAAATTCAGTTCTGAAATTTTTTGTTAGATAGTGGCTACACTAATCTAGAGTAGTATCCCAATCTGATGGAGTACTTGATTTGGGGGACTGAACTTATGCTTATGTATGCCATCAGAAGCAGTTCGAAATCATTATTCTCTCTTTTCCTTGCAGGTTTGGGCAACTTCAGTCGGTTGATCTTGAATCCATTGAGCCTTCACTTTGAGCTGGTACTCATCCATGTAACTCTTCACATTTCCATGTAGGATGGTTGCCTATCACTTACTAGTGTGCTAGTGCCCCTTAGTCCAAAGACTAATAGCTATGACAAAGTATAATTCCTTGTAGTGTTTAAGTATAACAAAATTCAGAGAAATGCATGCAGAAGCTAGATCAGTACCAGCTAGCTAGCTAGCTAGTAGTAGTACTACTGCTACTGTTCTTTCCTTTCTTTTGGTAGTACTACTGCTAGTAGTAGTACTACTGCTACTGTTCTTATGTGTGCTGTCCACAGATTGGTGTACAGTCCTCCTTCGAACCCAACTTTTTCACCAGGTGGAACCAATGTGATTAACTTTAGGATCATTCTGTATGCATTTTCGCTGTTAAGAAGGCGCGCCCACAAAGCCATCTTCCACGTGCTTGACCATCCAGGTCCATCTTCCCCTAGTAAGAAACAACGATGTATTAACTTTCGATTTGAGGAGAAATGTCCCTTTACTAGTAGGTGAGATAAACCAGTACTAGGAAAATATTTCTTGTTGCACCCTTTCTTAGCAAAACACATACAGCTACAAGTTTGTGTCTTATGTTTTCACTTGATAAGCGATGCTCCTAAGGCACATCCCGATAGTAAACCATTAATTCCAGCAATGAAGTTCAACAATGTGTATTCTTATTAGACTAGCACAATGCCCGTTTGCTGCCACGGATTAAAAATTACACTGCAAGATTAAGATGATTATACTGTTATCTGTGCCAGACCACACCATCCATATCTGCTCTTATACACCCCCTTTGTGCTAGATCGAAGTCCAACAGTGGGTGTGGCGACTGTCAACAGTCATGATGATGGACAGATTGCCACAACCATTTGATTTTCTTTTGCATTCATCCTATTGTCAAAACATGCACAATTATTTGACTAATTCCATAGTATTGCTCGATACGGTTGATTCAAAAAGCAGGACAGACAAAAAGGACATATCAAATGTGGACATGTACTGTAAGGAAAGCATAAGCTATTTTATACCGAACAAGTAAAATCATAAGACTAATCTGCTGTATCCATTACTATATTTGGTCCATAGATGTTTATGACTCTGAGCCATGATCTGTAAAAATACATTTGTCATTCTTTCTGTGTTTGTACAGACTTTCTAAACTATTGATGATTTTTTGTTGGGAGACATATTATATCTGGAATGGAAGCTCACATAAGTTGAGCTGATTTTTGTCCATATGAAAGCAGAGGACCATATGGTCTGTGGCTGGGTTTTGTCTCCGACCATCGTGTCGTGATGAATTTGCAGGTACCCCGAGAGGCCCTTGAGTTTGCCGGAATGTCGATTAACTTCCGTTCCGGCAAATTCGGGTACTCCATATGTCCTATTTTTAGCAAAGTCATGCTGAGCATGACCTTTGCTAAAAATAGGACATATGGGGTACTTGCGACTAATGCATGGGCCGGGCTATCCTAGTACTTAGTTAAGTAGGATCAACTGCCCTGCCATTCTTGCTGCATTAAATCATAGGTGGCAATAGAGCCAAGTGATTAGGCCCAACTTAGAATTATCCTTAGCATCGATAAACCCTAGATGATAAACCCAACATAGGTGGCAATAGAGCCAAGATTAGGCCCAACCTAGGGTGCCTCGGCATCGATAAACCCTAAATGATGAAAACTTAACTTGGTTGCCCCGGATGCCTCGGTGTCGATGAGAACCTAAATGATGAAAGCTTAGGCTTTTAGGGTGCCTCGGTGTCGACAAACCCTAAATCATGAGACCATGATCTTGTTCCTTGACAATAACCATCTTTTTGACCAAACTTTTTTCCTATTTAGAGAGAAACATGGCCCACAACGATGAGGCCGGTGGTTCGGGCGGCAAGCAATTCTGGGAGCTGTCCCAAGAGATGGAGGAACAACCTCACCGCTATGATGACGCCGCAGAAGACACCGATCCTGATTACACAACCCCTAGTGGCGTCGGGGATGACACCACTGATGGTGCCGCCGAGGATGCCACCACTGATGATGGCGGCGCACACACAGATGGTGGCGGCGCACACACAGATGGCAGCCAACCGAAGAAGCAAAGGAAGGACCGGCGCCCGAATGCGCTCCGCACCGTCAAGGAGGAATTCACTCAAGTGGACTCCGACGGGAATCCAACGGAGCCCAAACATATAGTCAAGGGGTACTCGGTTCAGCTCGGGTGCATTCTCCGGAGCACCGTCTCGATCAACACCGAGAACCTTAGGCATAAGGACCGAGGGAATTTGCGCAACCTCCTCTTCACGAAGCTGCACGAACGATACAAGTTCCCCGCCGAATTTGAAAACACACGCCTCTCAGGGAATAAAGTGAACAATGCCGCCCTCACGAAGATGAGCACGGCCCTGTCTACTTGGAGAAGCGCGGTGAAGAGAATGATTGATAAAGGTGATAGTTATGACACGATCAAGGCGAAATATCCTTTGATGAGCGAAGATGAGTACAAGGAGTTCAAGATCAAGTGCCAGAGCTCCGCAACCTCCAAATCAAGTCAGTGGGGGAAAGAAATGCGGGAGTTGAACTTAGGGGAACACAAACTCGGTCCCGGCGGTTATAGAGTGGCGGAGCCTATATGGGACAAGGAGGACGCGGAGCGTGCCGAGCAAGGCCTACCGCCCGCTTCGAGAAATACAGCGGTGACAAGCAGACCAGGAACTATGTCAGGGCCCGGTACAAGGAGGACCCGATAACAAAGGAGCTTACCACGGATCCGAAGACCAGGGCGCTTGAGCTTGTTCTGGTAAGGAATACACCCCCGTGTAATTAGCTCCATATGGTTGCACTCTAATTAATCCCCAATATTTCTAAATGGTTCATGTTCCTTTCGCAGGACAATGAAAGCAGTAGCGCGGGGTCGTCTAAGAGCTCCCCTTTCGACACCCCTTTAAATAGGGCGTTGAACGTAATGAAAAAGAAGGATAAGCTCGATAAGCCGACGTCAGCTGGTCGTGTGGCCGGCAAAGGCTTGTCCACAAAATGGGGGTCATACTATACCGCTGGTGTGCGGAAGGAGAAAAAGACCAGCTCGGAAAGCCAGATGCGCGAGGTTGAAGAACTCAAGGCACAAGTGGCGCGGATTCCGGAGCTTGTCCATGAGCAAGTGCAACAACAACTTGGAACGACGCTCAACGCCATGGTGCCTACGTTGATTCATGGGCTGACGACGTGGATTGCGGGCGGCCAAAAGGGGCCTCCCCCGGTTCCCAGCTTCACGGCCAGCAACTCGCACAGCGCGGCGGCGGCGCCATTGGTGTCTCCGGCGGCAGCGCCACTGGTGTCTCCGGCGGCGGCGCCATTGGTGTCTCCGGCGGCGGCACCATTGGTGTCTCCGGCGGCGGCGCCATTGGTGTCTCCGGCGGAGGCGATATTCGTGTCTCCGGCACCGGCACGGGCATTGGAGCTTAATGCACCCGGGTGTACGCCGACCGGCACCTCGCCAGCAAGCGCCCCCTCCGTCAGTTGCACGCCCGCCGTTGGCGGTGCCTCGACATTAGCCGAGCTCGACGGCATCACGGTAACTAAGCCTCTCGGCCGATGACTTCATCTCCTTGCCTTTGACTGGGCATCCCTGACGCCCTATACATGTTTTTCCAGGGCACCGCCGATGTTCCTTGCACTCTTCTGCACTTCGTGGGCGCCGAGTTGGTCGATGTCGCCAAGGGCAGAATCGTTCAACCGGGCAACCCCATGTTCCACGGTAATCCGATGCCAACCACAATGTATAGGGTTGAAGTGGTCCGGGTGCTGCCAGGCTGCGACGAGCTATTACCTCCGATTCGACCCGCTGGGGCTGACGAAGAAGATGAGATGACCCTCGGCACCTGCGTAAACTGGCCCCTGCTATGGCCGAAGAGCCAGATTCATTTGGGGGCGGGGGACACCACCCCACAGACAAGACCGCCAGTCGTGCCGGCGCCAAGCCATGGCAAGAACGCCGCAACGCTACCGGACCTGCCGGACATCCCTATGGCACAGGATCCGGACAGCCCTATGGCACATGATCCGGACGGCGACGACAACGACGACGGTACATTTACCAAAGTTGATAAGTACTTTGCCGAACATGGGTACGCTGACGAGTTCTGCGGGCCTCTTTCTCAAGAACCCAACCAAGACCACCGCGATCTAGCTGGTACGGCGGAGAAATCCAATTGCAACAAGCGTCGTCTGGCGTTCAGTTCTCAGGACACGCCTCCAGCTCCCGCCTTCACCGAGCCTTAGATAGCTGAGGCGCAAAATATTATCAGCCCCAACACGCTGAAGAAGGCGGTCTGTGAGCAGAACTCGGTCCCATTACAGGAGATCAAGAAGAAGGGTCGGAAACGAAAGACTAACAAGGGCGCCGGTGCGAGCCAGCCGGCACCGAGTTCGATTCGTGCTCAGGACGGGCCACCTTCACCTAAGGATATCTCGAGGAGGGTGCATGTGGCGGGTAGGGCGATGCTACCGCCAAATATGCTGAATGCTGCAACCGGTGCTATGCGGAGTCTGCACGACAGTGTTCTGATTTTGGAGAAGCGGCGTCTCAGAGAGAAGGATGTGGCATACCCGGTTTTCGTGGCCAAGGTGCCAGAGAGCAAGGGCTTTGTGGATGGCGACATCGGGGGTATGATCGTCCTGTGGTTTGATGACATCTTTGCTATGTTTAACCTTCATCCGTTGCACTACACCTTCGTTCGGCTGTTTTCGCTGAGCATGCAGATGCGGATCATTAGAGACAATACCCCGGACATCGTGATAGTCGACCCCTTCTACATGCGTGCCAAGCACTTGAGCAGCGCTGGGGACCGCCAAGTTGCGAGTTCACACCTCGAAGGCGTCATTCTGGCAAACGCAGATAAGGATAACTTCCTTGTGCCTTACTTTCCCGAGTAAGTCATCCCTTAACCGCCCCGTAACATATGATTTCTTAGATTTCGATCGTTCTTTTTTTTCTAACATTCCGTGTTCTGTGCAGTGACACACATTGCACACTCATCCTCTTAAGCCCGAAATATTCCATGGCCACGTATTTCGACCCGAACCGTAACTCCATGATAGACTACACAAATGTGAAGAAAGTTCTTGATGATGTTCTCCCCGGCTACGCCCAATCTGGAGGCACCTTCACCAGGCCAGTTCGTAAGTACAGCAAGCACATCTTCTCACACAATACGAAGTTCTGCTGCGTCAAGCAGCCGCCTGGCGGTCACAAGGATGCCTACTACGCCCTCCATCACATGCGGGCGATCGTAAGGGACCATCATCACCTTCTGCTACCAGATAATCTCAAAGATTGGGCCGCGAGCTTGTCGGCAGTCCAGGACGCGGACCTCAGACAAGAATTCTTTCGCATCCAGTCGGAGTTTGCGGACATCATCCATCAAGATGTCCTTCATACCGCGGGGCAGTTCTTCCTCAGATATCAACCGTCCAACAGTGAGATAGATGAAACGCTACAAATGCAGGGTGACAACGACCGTGATTTCATGACCATCACGACAGACGGCGGCTTCACCCACGCTCCTGTCCGATGAGTTGAGTCGAAAGTAGTGATGTGTAGTTCTGAAACATTGATTGGCTCATGTTGTAATTAAACTTTAATGAATTCGGATGTCTCTTTGGTTTGGACGGTTGTTCAACTTAGATGTAATCGATGCTATTTATTAGTAGGACCATGAATCGTGCTATTAATGTCTTGCTTTTCTCTTCCGATCCTTTTGTTGCATACTTACACATTGCTTATGTATTGTCTGTTGTTTGGCTTGTGCATAGAGATGCCGTCGTATGTCGTGTACAAGGGTAAGGTTCCGGGAGTCTACGATGACTGGGAGGAGTGTCGGAGACAGGTTCACCGTTTCAGCGGTAACAGTTACAAAGGGTACACCACTAGGGCGGAGGCCGAATCTAGATACGCCCGCTATCTAGTGGGAGAGAGGAGGGAGCATTGGAGGAACCGGATGAAGACCAGTTTGATCGCGATGATGCTCATCGTGATGACCACAGCTCTCTTCTATGTGATGGTAGTTTAGATGATCGATATCGACTTGTAATGTGAAGGCAAACTCGATACTCGCGGTCTTGAGACTTGTAATGTTTTATCTTTGTCCGGTCTTTTGAATCCGGAGACTAATATGATGAATTGTATTCGGAGACTAATCTTCTATTGTATTTGATGAATCTGATGTTGCTGTGTGCAGCTGTCTATATTCTATGCAATAATATATTTTGTAACCTGTGCAAAAATCAGAAAAGCAAAAAAAAATAAAACCTAATATTCATACTAATGGCGCACCACACAAGACACTAATGGCGCACTGTGATCATCACACTAATGGCGCATTAGCTGATGGTGCGCCATTAGAATGCCAAAGCACATTTGTACATATGGCCCCTGGGAGGCATTCTAATGGCGCACTGCAGGCTATACTAATGGCGCACTACGCGGTGCGCCATTAGAACACCAGATACTAATGGCGCACCAGTAGTGCGCCATTAGAATTTAATTCTAATGGCGTGATGCCAGTGGCGCACCAGTAGTGCGCCATTAGAAGGCAAATTCGGTGCGCCACTAGCATGCCTTTTCCTAGTAGTGTCAATCATATCAGATATCCACAAAACAGAAACCTGGAAGGGGGCAATATTCTTAACATGCTAGCATTCAATGAAGCTATCAACAACTTAGCTCTGATTGAACTTTACCTGGAGTAATATGCAGGATTGGCCTTTATTGGAAAAGATTGATTGGTGTTTTACTTCTGAAAATTGGACTTTAAGCTACCCAGACACATTGGCATATCCACTGGCTAAGACCACTTCTGACCATGTTCCTTTCATGGTTAAGATTGGTACATCTATTCCCAAGTCACACATTTTCAGATTTGAGAATTATTGGTTAGAACATGAGGACTTCATGTCAGTGGTCCAAAACAACTGGAACCAAGAGGTGGATGAGGTAGATAGTGCCAAGAAAATTGCAGCTAAGTTTAAGAGACTAAGGAAAGGATTAAAGATCTCGGCCAGAAATCTCTCTGATCTCAAGAAGATTATTGCTAACACTAACTTCTTGATCCTATGCTTTGATTATTTGGAAGAAGCCAGAGAACTCACAACTGTGGAAACTAATGGTAGAGATATCCTAAAAGCCCATTTGGAGAAAATTCTTTCTCACCAAAGACTCTAGTGGAAGCAAAGAGCCACTATCAGGAAAATTAAGGTGGGAGAGGCCAATACTAAATATTTTCAGGCTAAGGCCACTATCAGGCATAGGCATAACTGTATTGCTATGCTCAAAGATGAGGATAACTCAGAACACCACAACCATAGTGCTAAAGCTGCAATCCTTTACAGAGCCTTTAAAGAGAGACTAGGTACTACTGTTGCCACAGAAAATCCTCTGCTCCTTGATCATCTTCTTACCTCTAATGACAACTTGGCCCAACTTGAAGTCCCATTCACTACAGAAGAGATTGATCATGTGGTACGTCATATGCCTGCGGATAAAGCTCCTGGCCCGGATGGCTTCAATGCTACTTTCTTAAAAGCATGCTGGCCTATTATTGCTCCTGACTTTTACAAGCTTATAAATGATTTCTATCATGGGACAGTCAATTTACAGAGCATCAACTACTCCTACATCACATTGATCCCTAAGACTGATGCAGCATCCACTCCTGCAGAATTCAGGCCCATATCATTGTTGAACTGTACGCTCAAAATCATCACCAAATTGCTTGCCATCAGACTTCAGAAGGTGATCCTCAATCTGGTGCATAAGAACCAGTATGGCTTCCTCAATAATAGATGCATTCAGGACTGTCTTGCCTGGTCTTATGAGTACATTCACCAATGCCACTCATCTCGCAAAGAAATTGTCTTACTCAAGTTAGACTTTGAGAAAGCATTTGACACGATTAATCATGACACTATTGTGGAAATCCTAAAAGCTAAGGGCTTTGGAAACAGATGGATTCGTTGGATAAAGATGGCACTGGCTTCTCATCTATCCTTCTTAATGGTATTCCTGGCAAGCAATTTCTCTGTAAGAAAGGGGTCAGACAAGGGGATCCTTTATCTCCTCTCATATTTGTTCTTGCTGCTGATCTACTTCAAACCATGTTCAATCAGGCCATGTTACACTCTTTAATAAGCTCCCCTCTTATTCATGCTTCTTGCCCAGACTACCCAATCATTCAATATGCTGATGATACTATCCTGGTGGCTAATGTTGATGCTGGTCAACTCCTTCAAATTAAAAATCTGCTTCTCCACTATGCTGCCTACACTGGCCTCAAAGTTAACTATGCAAAATCCATTACGATCCCCATCAACACTCCTTCTGCCAAGATGCTGGAACTATCAGGGATCCTTGGTTGCAAAGTTGGCACCCTCCCTCATGCATATCTTGGTCTGCCACTCACTCTCAATAGACCAAGAATTGTGGATTTCATGCCTATGCTAAAGAGAATTGAAAATAGACTCATGAGTTGCTCTACCTTGCTCTCCACTGGTGACAAACTTACATTGATCAAATATGTTTTTGCTAGTATGCCCATCTTCTTCATGTGCTCCTTGATGTTACCCAAAGCAGTGGTCAAACAAACTGAAAGTTACCTCAGGACTTCCTGTGGAGAAAATTTGGATCTCTGGATGCTGGCCCTGCATTAATTTCATGGGATTTTGTGTGTAAACCGAAAGATCAAGGTGGATTAGGTATCCTTGATATCTCTGTCCACAATAAAGCTGTGTTGATGAAGTTTCTTCATAAATTTCTTAACAAAGTGGATACTCCTTGGGTGCAAATCATCTGGGAGGCTCACTATCAGCATGGTCCACCTAGTGACAAGCTATGTGGCTCCTTTTGGTGGAAGACTTTGATCAAGCTCATACCTCTCTACAAATCTCATGCCCTTTGTCACACTGGTCAAGGAGATACCATTTTCTTTTGGACTGATAATTGGGAGGGTCAAACACTACAAGCTAAATTCCCAGAACTCTTCTCCTTTGCAATCCATAAGGAATGTACCCTACAATTTGTGGATAATCAGGAGGGCCTTAGTACCCTTTTCCATAGGCCACTCTCCCTGCAAGCATACCAACAACTGGCCAGGGTAGAAGAACTTATAGCTTCCAGAACGACTTCTGATAACAGAGACAGATGAAAATACCATTGGGCATCTGGACAGTATTCCTCCATGAAGATGTACAAGGGTCTTATGGGCAACTACAAAGCCCACAACATATTTCAAAATCTCTGGGGTACTCATTGCAGACTGAGGCATAAGATCTTTGGATGGCTTCTCTTACATGACAGAATTAACACGAGGAATATGCTACATCGACGTAATATGCATCTCCCAGACTCAACCTGTGCTCTCTGCTCGGACAAAGTGGAAGAAATTCTTCTGCACTTATTTTGGAATTGCCCATTTGCTCTGTCTTGCTCGGATGTCATAGAGCCGGGAAGAACCAGAGGTATCTCCACTTTTGATGAGATCGTCCTAATTTCTAATCAACTTCCTAAAGATTTGGCACTGGATATCATTATGAGTTGCTGGAGTATTTGGTCAGTTAGGAATGACAAAATCTTTCGGTCTGCATCACCGGCGATTGATTCATGGAAATTTCATCTGTCAGAGGGACTATGGGCTGTGCAACTCCGAGCCAAAGAAGACAAAGCTATCAAGGTTAAAGAATGGACAGATTTGAATCTTTAATGGGTCTAGCTGATTTTCCTAGAGCAGGGGTTGGCTGAGGGCATTAGACCCTTGTTTCATTCTTGTATTATATCTTGTATCATTTTGTAACTTTTTATTAATGAAAATACCGTAGAACGATTGTTCTACGGTCAGGGCTCAAAAAAAAGAAAAACAGTTCTATCAATTTAAAATGGTCATGAAATATATATAAGATATTCATGAAAAGTATTCACAATTTGAAAATATTTATGAATTTTAAAAGAAAAAATGTAAAGGAAAGAGAAACCTAATTTTTTTAAATCACTCCCTCCGTTCCAAAATCTTGTCATGGAATATAGTCAAAAAGAAAAACGTAAATCGCTTTAAATCCTTAGAAAACCGAATGGAAGAACAAAATTGGAAAAAGAAAGACCAGACGAAACTCTTTTAGACCGGAAGAAAACTGGATGAAAAAAACGAAAAATATCACGGGTCCCGAGAGAAGGTTCTGAGCGAGTATCCACAATAGGCCTACAGTATTGTTAACATCCCAGCCTAGGAGAAGATTGGCCTGATACCTGGTTGTGGCCTAGCTACCTAGCCAGAAAACAACAAAACAAGGCGCCCCTATGTCACGCTTACAGCGAGATGTAGGGAACCCTCACATTAAGGCGAGCAACAGATGGCCCAGCCCAGCTCGCGGGAGGCCAAGAGTTCTTTTGTTATTTATCTTTTCACTTTTTTGTATTATTTTTATACTTCCAAATATATAATAAAAGTAAAAAAAATTATTACATAAAAATATTTGAAAAATGTTATCCAAGCATTTGAAAAATGTTCAATGTGTATTGAGAAAATGTTTCTCAGGCATAAAAAATATATAAATTAACAATTATGTGTATTGAACATGTATTTAAAAATGTTTATCAAGTATTTGAAAAACATTATTAAAATTGTATTTCAAAATGTTAATCAATAATTCAAAAAACTGTTAATCTTGCATTTGAAAAAATGTTAATCAAACATTTGCGAAATGTTAATTGCGTATATAATTGTTTTTGTTCATGTATGAAAAATTTGTTAATCTTGTATTTAAAAAATATTTATCAAGTATTAGAAAATGTTAAAATGTTTACAGAAAAAATGTTGACCTGTATTAAGAAAATCTTAATCTTATATGAAAAAAATGTTAAACCTATATTTTAAAAAAGTTAAACATGTATTAGAAAATGCACTTGGCGTATACAAAAAACAAAGAAAAATGAAAACAAAAAAAGAAACAAAGTAAACCAAAAAAACAATTGCAAAGGAACAGAAAACAGTTAATACTGATAAAGAGACAAAGACAAGAAAAAAAAGCGCTGAAAACCAAGAAAGTAAGAAAAAAATAAGAAAATAAAATGAGATAGAAAACAAAAAACCAATGAAAACCATGAAAGAAACAACAAGAAAACAAAGAAAAACGAAAGAGAAAACAAAAAACCAAAGCATAACAACGAAGCAACGAAACCAATGGAAAACTGGAGAAGAAATAAGAAAGCTAGAGAAAAACAAAAAAACGAAAAAGGAAGAAAACGAACAAAAACATCAGCGAATAGATTGAGGAACGAACGAACGAGTAAGATGCTATTGGGCCGGCCTATATATATATTTTTTTTTGGAAAAGGGGTGATTCCCCGGCCTCTGCATCAGAAAGATACATACGGCCATCTTATTAACCAAATAAAGTAGTGTCAACATGGTTCCAAAGGTCTCCACAAATAATAAAAAAGCACAGACAGCTCACACAGAGCCAATAGGGGCTAGAAACACCAACTAGCCGAGGAAAGACGCCACAACCGGCTGGCTAAAAAAATAGATAGGAAATCTAAATGCCTATCCTATTACATGACCGCCATCCAAACCGGTTGAATATATCCCGAGCTACCATCTCCCAGCGGAAAGACCCAGTAACCAAATGCTCCCTGGCCTCCGTCTGGGTGAGTAGCGACCACGAACGGATCAGTGCCGTAGTACGGAATATGACCTGCAAAAAATGTATACATGATATTCTGTTAAAAACCAAATCATTTTTGCAAGTCCAGATAGTCCACAGCAAAGCACAAACTCCAACCCGAATATGTCTCGCTAAGTTAGGCTCAATCCCATTAAGCCATATCCCAAATAACGCATAAACAGAATTCGGTGGATTGATACTAAAAGCAATGTGGACCGTCTGCCAAAGTACCTTGGCTAACGGGCAATCAAAAAAGAGATGTTTGATAGTCTCATCCCGATGACAAAAACTACACCTAGTAGGTCCTGTCCAATTACGCTTTATGAGGTTGTCCTTAGTTAAAATAACTTGTTTATGGACAAATCACATAAACACTTTTATTTTCAAAGGAACTTTGACATCCCAAACATACTTGGACGTAGGAATGGAGTTTGAATTAATAACATCAATATACATTGATTTAACCGTAAATACTCCAGACTTAGTCAGTTTCCAGCGTAATTCATCGGGTTGTTGTGAAAGCTGGACTTCCATCAGTCTCGTAACTAGATGGAGCCATTCTTCCCAACGATTGCCCGCTAGCGTTCGTCGGAACTGAATATTAAGGGGGCTAGATTGAAAGACCGATGCAACGAACACCTCACGTCGTTGAGCAATACGGTATAAAGACGGATATTGGATGGCCAAGGGTGTCTCGCCAAGCCAAGTATCCTCCCAGAAATGTGTACTCGTGCCGTTTCCAATGACAAACTTTGTCCTATTAAACAACGACTTTGACTTTCATCAAGCCTTTCCAGAAAGGCGAATCGGTCGGCCTGACAGTAACCTGGGACAAAGTTTTTGTCTGGAGGTACTTGCTGCCTAGGATTTGAGCCCACATAGCATCATTCTCCAATGAGAGCTTCCACAACCACTTGCTAAGAAGGCATTTATTCTTAACTTCTAGATTCTCAATACCTAGACCCCCTTGGTCTTTCGGTCTACAGATGATGTCCCATTTAGCAAGCCGATATTTTCTTTTAAGCTCATCACCCTGCCAAAAGAAACGCGATCGATAGAAGTCCAGTCTCTTCCTAACACCAACTGGGACCTCAAAGAACGATAGGAGAAACATTGGCATACTCGTGAGCACCGAGTTAATCAGGATTAATCGGCCTCCCTATTACATGAGTTTACCCTTCCAACAACTCAATTTTTTCTCGAACCGATCCTCAATGCACTTCCACTCTCTGTTAGTCAGCCTACGATGGTGGATTGGAATCCCCAGGTAAGAGAAGGGTAACTCTCCCAACTCACACCCAAACAATTGCCTATAAGCCTCCTGTTCATCTTTGGCCCTACCAAAGCAGAACAACTCGCTCTTATGAAAGTTAATCTTTAACCCGGTCAATTGTTCAAATAGGCATAACACCAGCTTCATATTTCTCGCCTTGGCCAAGTCATGCTCCATAAAGATGATTGTATCATCAGCGTACTGAAGGATGGATACACCTCCATCAATTAGATGAGGTACCAATCCACCTACTTGACCATTTTCCTTAGCCCTTCCTATCAAAATTGCTAACATATCCACCACAATGTTAAACAAGATAGGGGACATCGGATCTCCTTGTCTTAGGCCTTTACGTGTCTGGAAGTAATGACCTATGTCATCATTAATTTTAATTCCCACACTACCTTTTTGCGTAAATGATTCAACCTGTCAGCGCCAGGCTTCATCAAAACCTTTCATACGCAATGACTGTTGGAGGAATGGCCATTTGACCTTATCATACGCTTTCTGGAAATTCACCTTAAAAATTACTCCATCTAATTTTTTGGAATGGATTTCATGCAGTGTTTCATGCAGGACGACCACCCCTTCAAGGATATTTCTGTCCGGCATGAAAGCAGTTTGAGACTGTTGCACCACAGAATGCGCAATCTGTGTGAGTCTGTTTGTCCCGACCTTGGTGAAATTTTTGAAACTAACATTGAGGAGACAGATCGGCATGAATTGCTCAATTCTCACCGCATCCGTCTTCTTGGGAAGCAGTGTGATAGTCCCAAAATTCAAGTGAAATAATTGAAGCTGGCCAGAGAACAGATCATGGAACATAGGTAGTAAATCCCCCTTAATAATGTGCCATCACTTTTTATAGAACTCTGCCGGGAATCAATCAGGCCCGGGAGCCTTATTGTTTTTCATCTGTGCAATAGCATCAAACACCTCCTTCTCCGAGAACGGGGCAACCAGAATATCATTATCGGCAGCCGATAGCTGAGGCACATCCTCAGTCCTAGACTCATCGAGGGACACATAATTATCCTCCGGAGGTCCAAACAACTGCTTATAGTAGTCGGTAACATATGTTTTTAGGTTATCCTGGCCTAAAATAGTACCCTCGTCTTGCTCAAGCTGAAAGATACGCTTCTTTCTGTGCTTGCCATTGGCTATCAAATGGAAGAACTGAGTATTCGCGTCCCCTTGGACCACTTTGCGGACTTTAGCACGCAAAGCCCACTTCAATTCTTCTTCGCGGAGCAGTTCTTTCAACCTCTTCTCCGCCTCATTTTTAGCCTGAAGCTCAGTTGACGTTAAGATAGTGGATTCGCCCTGTATGTCCAGGGCCTGTATAAGAGCAAGGAGTCTATCCTTTTCCATCTTATACACACCACTAATGTGCTTAGCCCAGCCCCGTAAGAATCTCCTCAAATGCCTAATCTTATTCTGCCAACGCTCTAACGCAGTCTTGCCTCCAACACCTCTATCCCATTCCCTGGCAATCAAGTCCAAAAACCCCTCACGTTCAAACCATGACATCTCGAAGGAGAAGGTGTTCTTGTTACCCACATGGTTCGGCTCACCTGAGTCCACGAACAATGGGGTATGATCAGATATTCCCCTTGAAAGAGCTTGCACCGTCACCAGAGGGAACTTTTGTTCCCACTCCACGCTCGCAAGAACTCGATCAAGTTTTTCATAGGTTGGGTGTGGCAGAGCATTAGCCCAGGTGAACTTTCTACCAGAAATCTCTATCTCTCTCAGATCCAAGCTTTCAATAATGGTATTGAACATAAACGACCATCTGCCGTCAAAGTTATCATTGTTCTTCTCCTCTCTCCTCCTGATGATATTGAAATCACCTCCAACTAAAATTGGAAGCTGTTCTGACCCACAGATACGAACAAGGTCCGCCAGAAACTCCGCTTTAAGCTCGGGCTGTGCGGCACCATACACCGCCACCAAAGCCCAGTTAAAACCATCTATCCTAGACCTGACTCGAAACTTCACCGCGAAGTCGCCCATCACTACACTTCGGACTTCAAGCGAATCGCATCTCACACCTAGTAAGATACCACCCGATCTTCCTCGCGGAGGAAGGCAATGCCAATCAAAATCAATACCACCCACCAGAGAAGAGAGAAACTGAGGCGCAAAGTTATCTCTACCCGTCTCCGATAGAGCAACAAAATCTAACCTCTGCTCTAAAGCTGCCTCAGCAAGGAATCTTCTTTTAGCCAAGTCCTTCAGACCTCTGCTATTCCAGAAAATTTCTCTCATAATTCATCATGAAATTTTTTAGCGGTACGAATCCTAGCACTCCTACGAACTGCGGAATCGGGATAGATCTTCCGTTTCCACTTACGCTTAGGTTTACTAAGCTCCGTCGCCCGGTCCTCATGACCGGGTTCACATATATTACTATCATCATTCTCTAGGGGTATATCATCTTCCTCAGAGTCATGATTGGGGGATGCTAGATCCGCACACAGATTATCGAGCACTCTAATCCCTAACGCATCAATCTCATCATCATTCATTGGTTTAACTGCTGCAAGATTACGAATAGTCTCTAAGGCACGTTCCGCCTCCAAATCTAATAAATCATTCACCGAATTGGTAATCTCATTATCTGTAGCACCTAGTGAAACTCCTAATTGGTTTGCATTATTTATAATCTCCTCATTAGAAAAATGCAATAAGGTGGGCCGGCCTATATGCATGCATGCTGCAGGAAAGCTTCAGGCGAGACGGATGCTACATGGAAACATAGCATTTGCGAACAAAACACTAAAGACATGGAGATTAGTTGGGCTACAGGAGGCTAATCTTGCTTGCTTGGAAGCTTGGAAGCAAGCAGTGCCTCCTAGACACAATGCTAGAAAACTCTAGCCCATACTAGTGTTGTTCATGACCTTTTCTTTTTCTTTTTCAGAAGAATCTTGCTTGCTTGGAAGCTGGGAAAGATCAAGGCCGGACAGTCTCGTGATAGTGACATGGATGAACCAATAGTACTATATTGTATTTGAGCAACTGTCTACATGCATGTTCCCGAAATTCTAAGTTAGTTGCGGTCGTAGTGGATCTTGAGAGCTACTCTACTCCAGTCTCGGTGTATACCTGGAGGGTGCAGCTCGCAAGCAGATGGACCCATGCATCTATGCGTGGCCACTTCGAGCCTGATCTACATGCCTAAGCTATATACAACGACCGACCAAGGGTCATGTGGGTGCGCCGTCGCTCTCGCTCCCGTTGTCACGTCCAACATACGCCGTGTACATGTATAACACACACAAAGAAGGCTAATTTAGAAGCCGTATACATGTTCCGGGTCATTGATATCCATGAACTGGAGATGATACGTGCGTGTTGCATCGGGAATTGGATGCGGTAATTTCTATGAGATTTGGTGGTATGAAACTCTCGTATTCTGATTAGCAGAGAATTGAAACTCAAGCACATCAAATATAATACATATTATATAGTTGTATTTTTTTATTTAATATGAGTAACATGCATGATGCATTTTAAGGTGGGTCTTTTCCTAAGCATAGTAACAAGCAGATTTGGGTGTTCATCCAGACCTCTCCCACACTTCCTTTTATTGGGCAGTTATCAGTTTCTCAGACCACTGTAGATGGCGTCTTCTGGTCCCGATTAACGACTTCTCGGCCCCTGCATCAACAATGTTTCCCTCGCTCCATTGGTGACACGGTGGTCCAGAGGCGACATCGAACTTCTCATGATACGGTGTCGATTAGTATAGGTGGAAGATGACCTTGATTTTCCCTAAGGATCTGTATATAATTTTATAGAAAAATCAAATATAATGTTGTATGGGTGGGTTGGCTCTAATACATGGCATTTGGCCTTTTCGCAAACAAAAAGATAACATATGACTTTAAAAATCATCTACCTCATAAGATGGCATACATATGTTTGAAATAACCCTCGTTAGTTTTTTTGCGAGGACCCTCTATAGCTTTTGGAGAGCCCTCCCACCAAAGCTATGCATTTTTAGCGCTAAAACCCTGCTAATTCCCATTATACTGTTAAATTTATAGCCATTCAGCACCGCTAATCCAATATAGCCAGAGGTGAGGCGCGGATGAGTTCTACAGAGCCATCCTTCTACCCCATTCTTCCTTTTTTGTTTTTGATGTATATGATGCGCTGATGCAAAGCTTGATTATTTACGTAGGATAAATGTGCTCGGTCTTTTGATGTCTTAAAATGCCTATGTCAAGTACATATGATGCTCGCTCGTATGCTTGTTTTCTCGAAATTTTCATGCTTTAAGGGAAACATTAAATGGGGTTTAGCTTCGCTATTGCTTTTCATACCTTTTGGCCGAGCCACCGGTAAATAGTATCGTCCGCGCGTTATCTTTGCGCTATAGCGCCCCTATAACGTCTGGAGGGGCCTCACACTCAACAGATCGTGTACAACTTAACCCATAGCTCACTAAGTGACTATTTAAAATATTGATTAGTATCCTCCTCTCTATCGAGGAGAATGTCGACTCTTCCTAAAAGGATAATTTGCATTGGATAGGAGGATAATACCCTCCTAACCCTTCAACCAAATCGATGTTGGTTCTCTTGTGAGGTATACACATGTTACTAACGTGCCATGCGTATATGCATGTTTCTTTCGTTTGCTGTTACGGACGTATAATTAAGAATAAGTATTATGTAGCCATGGACGCATGTGCATGTATATTGCGGAGGGGGTCGGCAGGCTTGATCAGGACCGTTCACCAAATTAAGCGCAACGATTAGGGAATATTACAGTGAAGTGGACGCGAAGCAACGAACCCACCTCCACTCCCCACTCCACTCCACCACCACATGCAAACCCTACATTGCCTTCCATCTCCACCCGCGTGGCGTATGGTACCGTACTAGCAAGCACAAGCACAAGCTATCTAGGAGTAGCTTACAACAACAACGTCCTAACCTCTTCCCTAGCTAGTTGCTAACCACATTCCCACTTCCATCCATCTTGCTGCCGTTTTGTCTCATCTTATTTGGTTGCATCCATCCATCAAGTACATATATACACATATTCTCCGGTGTGCATGCATGCATTCCTGAGCTGATCGATCCATCCTGTCACTGGTTGCGTTTGCTCGGACATAGAGCAGAGGCAGTGATTCACTGTCGATGGACGGCGGCGGCGTGGTGATGGTGGGGCGGGCGGAGATCGACACGAGGGCGCCCTTCAAGTCGGTGAAGGAGGCCGTCGCGCTCTTCGGCGAGAGGGTGCTCGCCGGGGAGCTCCTATTCCACGCCCCCCGCGACGCCAACACCGCCGATCAGCTGGTACGTATGCCTACCTTGTTGATCATCCGTGCAACCAACGAACCATCTTAATTAGTTTGCTAGTGCTACTTAATTAGCCCATGTTCATTCGTGTATGGATCATCAGGGACTTGACCAGTTTATGCGTTATTCGTTGCACCAGCAAGATTGAATCTAGCTTTGCTAGCGAGGCAAGAAAACTAGACAGTGATATGGTTTTGGGGCACGCTATTGGAGAGCGAAATTTAAAATTTTAAAATGCTTTCATAGCACAAGCTACCCATTTTGTCCTTTTTAGTTCTCTATATATACTCCTTCCGTTTCTAAACATATGTCTTTTTAAAGATTCCAATACAAACCACATATTGTTGTATATAGACATATTTTAGAATGTAAGTTCACTCATTTGCTCCGTATGTAGTCCACATTGAAATCGCTAAAAAGACTTGTATGTAGGAATATAGGGAGTATAAAATATAGCTACTCCTTCGATTCCATATTACTTGTCATGGTTTTCTCTACTCTTATAAAAAAACAGAGTTGATAATGATGGTGTGTCTGCCATCCTGCAATATAGGCCGTCCGATTTATATCTGACGGATAGGAAGGAAACTATAACAATTTTGTAAAAAGATACCGACACCCCTCTCCACATTTGTAAATAATGTCTTTTCTCGTTCATCCTTTTCTCCCACAAGATAAACTATTCATACAAATGCATCTTAATGTTCCGTGCAACGCACGGGCATTTTGCTAATAGTTCAAAGATTTTCATCTCGTATGGTTCCTCCCTTATGTAAATGTTATAGGAAAAAGCTCTAAGGTGTGCTCGGATGCATTTGCTCCCATTTCAAGAAAATAATCCACTTATCCAAAAGATTTAAAAAAATCTCTCACATGCAAAGGACCCCAAGTTCTTTCCAGATGTCAAGTTTCATGAAAATCGTAATTCATCTGCGGGCAAAATAACAAAAGACCCAAGCATTTCCTTTCTCCACAAAAACTTGCTCGGGCAACGCTCAGAAAGCAACTCATTTATCTTTAACCCATTTCTTGAACTTTCTCAAAAAGAAAAAAAAAACTTATCAACTCAGTTTTGGAATTTTATACTCCCTCCGTCCCATAATATAAGACGTTTTTGCAAGCGAACATAGCTTACTAAAACATCTTATATTATGGGATGGAGGGAGTAACATATAACAGGATCAAGTGCTCCCCAGGTCATAAAATCCACTGTCGTCTTGTCTTACTATACTTCTTCCCTTCAATGCTTTGAGCACGGTTGGAAAAGGTGGTTAACATTACTGTAAGATAAAGTGTTAGATGAAGTGTTCTAGCTAGCTAGGTATTCCTTTCTTCCAACCCACGAAAAATATGTGTCAAAAAAGCAGCCTCCTCCTTTGCCAGCGAGGTGCATGCATGATGCAATGTTCTTCTTGCAAAACATGCATATGCATGCTGTCTCTCTCCTACCTACCTACTAACACAGACACTACAAAAGATACTAGAACCCTGTACTTTCACAACATTCTTAATCTCTGTTTCATTACATTAGTAGTTAACTAAAGTAGGGTAAAGCTAGCTAGATTGATGGGATCAGATTGGAAAGTGTGTGCATCAAGACTTTGAGATATGTTCCTTCCACCTGAATTAAGGCAGCTGCAAAAGGTGTACTCCGAACCTTCGTTTGATGATGGCGTTGATTGGTACTGTGATGATCAAGGTGGCAGAGAAAGCATGCTTCCTGGCACCGTCCTATTGTATAAATATTTGTTCATATACGTGACAATGAGTGGCATATCTAATTATGAAAATAAGAAGCCATTATATTCTCACAATCGTACCACTTTTCACCTAAATAAAATGCTGACATTTCAAACATGGATGTAGACGTTTAGTCTTTTTCTTTTTTGGAGGTAACATGTATGTGCATATTTGAAATAATTTGGTCTCATACTTGAAAATCACATGTGCATATTTGGTAGTAGTAGTGATTTGTGACCTTTTATATAGGTCTTGCTCTATAAGCAGACAACATTACTGCCATCCCCAATGCAGATATCCGGAGAGGTGCTTATAACTAGCTGGGGAAAATAATTTCTCTTGCCAAAAAATTCCGGCAAAAAAGAAAACTTATAATGTGTCAACTTTTTACTTTATGAAATTGTTTATTTAATGTCTAAAATTCAGTGGATAATTGCTAATTATTCGGGTGCTTCATGATGTTCTATATTTCCTCTCTTCTATCACCATTTAAAAAATAAATAAAGCACCTAGTACTAGTAGTAAGTAAAAGCACTTTGATCAGACATGTCCTTGTGGTTTAACACTTCCTCCAAAATAGAGGTTTAACAACTTGATTAATAGAATTTGCAAAATTCTATTGTTCAATCATTTATATATCAACAATTCAATTGTTTCTTATTTTCTTATAGCTTGCTATCATTTGTAGTTGTACTCTTTTGAGAAAGCATAATGATACACATGTTCACTATTATATTCAACTTCCTACGTTTCAAAATAAGTTTCGTGGTTTTAGTTCAACTATCCCCGTAAAACAGTGCAATTAAATTCGTCTTTTTGGTCTTGCCTTGATTTTATCCTTGTTTTGCTTCCCCCATCAATCACGCAGCATCGAGTGACGGCATCGCCAAGACCCGTTGTTCACCACCAAGCCGTCACCATCGCCCCGGCCGTCGCCATGGTAGCGGCGCCACCGCCGCCGCGTCGCATGCCGGCAGCGCCGGCGACGAGGGAGCTGGACGACGCGAAGCACGAGCTGGAGAAGGAGCGGGAGGAGAAGCACAAGATGGCGGGTTGCATCCAGTCGCTCCAGCAGGAGCTGAGCAGCGCCATGAGGGAGCTGCAGAAGCTCAAGGCGCGCGACGAGGACGCCCGCGCCAAGGTCATCGAGGTGGAGGACCTCAAGTTCATGGAGACCGACGAGCCGCAGCAGCAGCGCCACCACCAGCACCAGCACGAGAGCCCGCCTGCCAGCGGCCACGAAGCCATGGCAGCGAGCCGCGCCGCAGCCGCCGCGGAGTTCCAGAAGAAGAGGTACGTCACCTTCGCCGACCCGCCAGCCGCCGCGTACGACCGCGCGCCCTCGCCGCCGCGGGACGTGGTGCTGGAGCTGCATCGACATCATCAGCCGCATTACGCGCCGGCGGCGGGGCGGCCGCAGTACCGTGAGGCACGGTTCCAGAGGCAGGTGTCGGCCGGGCCAGGGCACGAGGCGGTGAAGAAGGCGATGGCGGCCGCGGCAGAGGAGGAGGAGGGAAGGAAGAAGAAGAAGAAGCCGCTGATCCCGCTGGTGGGCGGGCTCTTCATGAGGAAGAAGAAGAGCTCCGCTGCGGCCGCCGGTAGCCACCACGCCGTCGACGGCTCGTCGACGGTCACGCCGCGCCCGTCGTTCTAATCGCTGACGTCCATCGTGATGCGTGCGTGCGGGAGTTGCTTAATAGCCCTTGGATCTTGGAGTCGTGACACTGCAATACGTTCGGTGATAGTGATGAATCAATAAACCTTTATAGCATGCAACACATGTATATTTTTGTTTCTCGGTACATGAAAAACAACAGATTTTCCTATGGACAATATGTATAAATTGCACTTCTTGTAATTAGTGTACTCCATACTACTTTTATGTTCATTAAATTTGGTCGGTACATTTACTCAAAAAATACATCATCGGTATTTCCATTCAAAAAGAAAAAAACTTAGGTATACTTTCATAATTCCTTGCACACAAGTTTTATTTAGCAAAATTAGATTTCAGTGAATTCCTTTTTTGGAAAACAAATCACCGAATCTCAGTCTACCAAGGTTCATTGGTGCAAAATCAAATACACGATGATACTTTCTTTTTGCGGGGTAAATACATGATGAGACTTGGAGGCGAGTGGTGATGAGGTCAAGTGGCAGTTCGAACAGGCGATCAATTTACTAAAATGTGCGCATGGAGAACAACGCAAGTTGATAATCATCCATGACAACTTAGAGGTTCTCGATGAGGGCTCTCATCTTTTGCTCAAGCCGAATGATACATGTTAAATCACATGGATGGGTAACTTGCTTGGTGGAAAAACAATGCTATTCTTCAGTGTTGTTCTATAAAATATATATGTGATGTTTGCTCTGAAAAAATAGTCAATTAAAAAATGCTGAATTTTGTGATAGACTCAATTTTTTTAAAACTCGATTTTCGAAAATAATCAAGAATTTCGCTAATGTCCATTTATTTAAGACTGTAAGACAATAGGCTTTGGGGGGAACCGGCACAACCCTCTAGGGGTGGCCTATCACATATATATATAATGAGGTGGTATACAACGTTACAATATACACATGTAAATACAGTCTAACACCCTCCCTCAATCTTAGCCACTTTCTAATGAATCTAGAAGGGTAAGATTGCGCCTGCAAGTCTCAAACTGTGGCAAAGGCAATGGCTTGGTGAAGATGTCAGCAAGTTGATCCTTGGAAGAAATAAACTTGATCTGTAGTTGCTTCTGAGAGACACGTTCACGCACAAAGTGATAGTCAACTTCAATGTGTTTCGTTCGGGCATGGAATACCGGATTTGCAGAAAGGTATGTAGCACCGATGTTATCACACCAAAGAACAGGAGGCTGTGATTGGGGTATACTTAACTCCTGAAGCAAGGACTGTACCCAGATAATCTCTGATGTGGCATTGGCCACAGCCTTATACTCAGCCTCAGTACTGCTAGGCGAGACAGTAGCCTGTTTCCGAGCACTCCAGGCAATCAGGTTAGAGCCAAAGAAGACAGCATAACCCCCCGTGGATCGCCTGTCATCCGGATTGCCAGCCCAGTCTGCATCAGAATATGCTGAAAGACAACCAGAGTCAGACGGCCGAATATGCAAACCATGAGCCACCGTGAAACGAATATAGCGCAAAATCCGCTTAACAGCAGACCAATGAGTGTCACGGGGTGACTGCAGATACTGGCAGACTCGGTTAACAGCATAGGAAATGTCTGGTCGCGTGATCGTCAAGTACTGGAGCCCACCAACAATACTCCGGTACTCGGTCGCATCAGAAGAAGAAAGAAGCACACCATCAACAGCATTGAGCTTATCAGTGGTAGACATGGGTGTAGTCGTCGGTTTGCACTTAAGCATCCCAGCTCGCTGCAACAAATCCAGAGAGTACTTCTTCTGCGTCATAACAAGACCAGCAGCACGAGAAGTAACCTCCACACCAAGAAAGTAATGAAGCTTCGCAAGGTCCTTGACCGCAAAATCAGCACCAAGTGAGCGAACAAGCGCAGTAGCAGCCGACTAAGAGGAGCTGACCAAAATGATATCATCTACATAGACCAACAAGTACATAGTAACCTCAGGCCTTTGAAGAAGAAACAATGAGGAGTCAGCAGTTGATGATGCAAAACCATGAGCACGAAGAGCCATTGCAAGACGAGCATGCCAAGCACGAGGAGCCTGCTTCAGACCATAAATTGCCTTGGACAGACGACAGAGATGATCAGGGCGATCCGGATCAGAGAAACCCGGAGGCTGGCGCATGTAAACCTCCTCCGCCAAGACACCATGAAGAAAAGCATTTTGAACATCAAGCTGACGAAGAAACCAACCTCGAGTAACAGCCAGAGAGAGAAGAAGTCTGATGGTAGTAGGCTTGACCACTGGACTGAAGGTGTCTTCATAGTCAAGTCAAAACGCTGTCGAAAACCACGAGCAACCAGACGAGCCTTATAGCGCTCAATGGACCCATCAGAATGCCTCTTCACTTTGAAAACCCATTTGGAATCAATGACATTTACCCGTGATTGTGGAGGAACAAGAGTCCATGTCTGATTGCGAAGAAGTGCTTGATACTCCTGCTCCATGGCCTCTCTCCAATGAGGAATGCGCATAGCAGCTTGATACGTGCGTGGCTCAGAGGATGGATCTGCGAGAGCAGCAGACATGCACGCCGCTAACCAAGCAACTGTGCCATCGTGACGTTGCTTAGGCTGAAAAATGCCACTCCGACTGCGCATATGTGGACGTAGAGCAGCAGCAGGAGCCGGCGGAGGCGAAGGTGACGGAGACGTGACGGTCGCCGGAGATGCAGGAATCACCTCAGGCGAGCTCGGGACAGATGACTCCGGGCTGCATGGCGAAGACTGGCCCGACGACAGAGGCTCAGAGGCCATGGGCGAACCGAGGGTGGGCGAGGCCAGCTCCGGTGACACCGGCCCAGACGGCCTTGGCGAGGCGAGAGCAGGCGAGGCCGGCCCTGGTGAGAAGGGCCCAGACACCCTGGGCGAGGCAGGGGCGGGCGAGGCCAGGCCTGGTGATGACTGCCCCGACGCCCTGGGCGAGACGGGGACCGAGGAGGCCGGCCCAGTCGGCGGGGTTGCAGGGCGCGACGATGGCGAAGGCAGCCCAGAAGCCAGAGGCGACCGGGCCAGGACGTCGATCGGCCGTGCATGAGCACGGAAACCGAGGCCATGCAGGGGCGCCATGTGCTCCTCATGCACAACAGAAGGTGCCGAGGATGAAGGCGATGGCGACGAAGAGGAAGACGGCGCTTCCAGAATCTCCAAACGAGTCCCACGATCAGTGCCTGCACCATGGTTAGGCAACAATAGAGGAGAATATGCAACATCATTAAATTGGTCAGAAGCAACAGAGGATGAATGCATGACAGGTGGCTCGGTAGTGGACACAGGGAGTTTGGCAAAGGGAAAAACATGCTCATCAAACACAACATCCCGAGAGATGTAGACACGATTAGTGGGAACATGAAGACATTTGTATCCTTTATGAAGAGAGCTATAACCAAGAAAAACACACTTCTTGGAACGAAACTCAAGCTTATGCTTGTTATATGGACGGAGATGGGGCCAGCAAGCACACCCAAACACCTTGAGAAAGGTGTAATCTGGTTGTTCATTAAGGAGAACTTCAATGGGAGTCTTCATATTCAAAACACGAGTGGGAGTACGATTGATGAGAAAACATGCAGTGGTGAAAGCATCACTCCAAAAATGAAGCGGAACAGATGCATGGGCCAAAAGAGTCAGACCAGCTTCAACAATGTGACGATGCTTACGTTCTACTGAACCATTCTGCTGATGTGTATGTGGACATGCTAAACGGTGAGTGATCCCAAGCGACTGAAAGAAGGAGTTGAGGTTGCGATACTCACCACCCCAGTCCGACTGAACATGAACAATTTTGTGCTTGAGAAGGCGTTCAACATGTTTTTGGAACTGAACAAAAATGTCAAACACATCAGATTTACGTTTGATAAGATAAAGCCAGGTAAAGCGGCTGTAAGCATCAACAAAACTGATATAATAATTATGACCACTAACAGAAGTCTGAGCAGGACCCCATACATCTGAAAACACAAGTTCTAAAGGATGTTTCACCTCACGACTGGACTCCGAAAAAGGAAGTTGATGACTCTTCCCCTGCTGACAAGCATCACACACTGCTACATCTTTATTACTAGACACACTAGGAAGCTCATGACGACGCAAAACATGCCGGACAATAGGTGTGGCCGGGTGACCAAGACGAGCATGCCACTGTGACGGAGATACCCGAACTCCACTGAAGACGCGAGCAACGCCAGGATGCTCCAGACGATAGAGACCTTGGCAGAGCCGCCCACTAAGAAGAATGTCCCTCGTGCCCCGATCCTTAATAAAAAGATCAAAAGGATGAAATTCACAAAGCACATTATTATCACGAGTGAGTTTAGGAACTGAAAGAAGATTACGTGTCACAGATGGAACTCGAAGAACATTGCGAAGTTGAAGACTCCTATTGGCATGTCTAGTGAGAAGTGATGCTTGACCAATATGAGAGATGTGCATACCTGCTCCATTGGCGGTGTGGATCTTGTCGGAGCCATGGTAAGGTTCACGAGTGTGAAGCTTCCCCATCTCACTGGTCAGGTGCTCTGTCGCCCCAGAGTCCATGTACCAGTGGGGATCAATGGAGTAGGACTGAGTGTGTCCCTGTGGCTTCTGCGGCGGCGGACGATCAGCCATGGCGACCTGACGAGCAAAGTTGCGTGTATCCTTCCTGTCATTGCCAAGACCAAGAAAACCCCGCTGGAAGCGCTTGTGACACTTCGAGGCCCAGTGCCCATCGCGACCACAAAGCTGGCACACACGTGGACCGCCAGCCCCTGGTAGCGTCGCAGTAGGAGGAGGGGCCGAGGCGGGTGGTGGTGACTGCCCCGAAGGAGCCCTGGATGAAGCAGAGGAGCGACCACCCTTGGTGGCGGCGTTTGCCGAGAGGGCGCCGTTGCCCCTGGATCGGTGCGTCTCGACTCGTTGCTCAGTAAGCAGGAGGCGTGAAAAGACCTCGTGTGCTGGCATGGGCGTGGAGTTGCCCCTCTCATTGATGATCTCGACTAGGGCGTCATACTCCTCATCAAGACCATTGACAATAAACGAGTTGAACTCGGAGTCGGTGAGGGGCTGTCCAATGGAGGCCAGCGTGTCGGCGAGACTCTTGACTTTGTTGTAGAACTCAGTGGCGGTGGAGTCAAGCTTCTGACACTCCCCAAGTTGGCGACGGAGCCCAGATACACGAGTCTGCGACTGTGCCGCAAATGAGCGCTCAAGAATAGTCCATGCCTCGTGGGACGTCTTGGCGAAGACAACAAGCCTAGCAACGGCCGGAGAGAGCGACCCCTGGATGGAGGAGAGGTTCGCCTGATCCTGCCCGGTCCAGACACGGTGAGCCGGATTATAGACCGGACCATGCACGCTGTCAACCAGCGCAGGAGGGCAAGGGAGAGAGCCGTCGACATAGCCAAGCAGGTAGTGACTCCCAAGAAGCGGAAGAACCTGCGCGCGCCAGAAGATGTAATTGTCCGACGACAACTTGATGGTGATGAGATGGCCGAAGTGAAACGGCGGCGGCGGCTGCGATCCCATCGAGGAGACTGGCTGAGGTGAGAACACCATGGAGACAGTTGGAGGGGCAGCCGGCGCGGTGACAGAGGGCGCGATGGCCGCGGTTGACGCCGCGAAGCCTGCCAGCGGGACGTCCTCCGCCACCAGCGGCGCAGTGGCCGAGGGTGCGACAGCCGCGGTTGACAGGGCGGCGGTGGTGTGGGCCACAAGCGCCTGCCCGGGCGAAGTAGCAGCCGGCGGGAGCGCGAAGAGGGAGCCGACGCTCCGTGTCCCGATCGGCGCCTGAAGGGAGGCGGCATCCAGCGGCCTCGAGAGAAGTGCCGCGAGGGAGGCCGGCAGAAAACCGGTGGCGGTGGAGCCGGACGCAGCGGCGAACGTCATAGCAGTCGGGCGACGGCGGCGGCGGTTTAGGGTTTTTAGGCGGAAGCGGACGTAACCTAGCGTGATACCATGTAAGACAATAGGCTTTGGGGGGAACCGGCACAACCCTCTAGGGGTGGCCTATCACATATATATATATATATATAATGAGGTGGTATACAACGTTACAATATACACATGTAAATACAGTCTAACAAAGACATGCCAATAAATATACTGATTCAAGTATTCAATAAACTTAAAGAATTAAGAAATGTGCAAAAATCTTTAAAAAGTGGTTTTTAGGAAAATATTCATTAATTAAAAGAGGGTTCACAATTTTAAGAAAATATTCCAGATGTTTTTCAAAACATTGACCATTTAATTTAAAAAAAAGTAAACAAATAAATAAAATAACTAAATAATGGTAAAAAAAACATTCAATGGAAAGATAGGATAAAACCCATGAGAAACATGGAGAACCAGCTGGTAAAATATGAACCGCGGGACCAACGGATAAAATACGATGAAATTGGCCGGTAGTCTCCACAATTTGTACTGATTGGGCCCTATGTAGTTGGCTGGCCGATTAGCCAAGGTCCCACTCTCATATTCTTTTTACTCTGCTTATTATGTGCATTCCTTATTCTTTGTTATTATATGGATTTTCAAAGTTTATTTTTGTGTTTATGTTACATATATATATATATATTTCAATTTTATTTATTGTATTTTCTATTTTCCTTTTTTATTTGAAAAATATATTTCCTAAACTTATTTATGATATTACTTATTTTTTAGTTTAATTGTGGCAAATACATACATATTTTCGGTAAGATGCATGAGCTTTTGTTTAGAATTAACACATTTTTAAACCAGAATAATTAACATCTCTATTAAAATACAAGAACACTGCCTTTTATAGAGTTGATCATTTCACAACAAATATTTTTCGTATGGAACAAAATAGTTGTGACATATGATGGAGATTTTTTTAAGTTAGCATGATCTTTGTATTTAACATAAATGAATAAATATCTTAAATTGTATTAAACATTAAAATTATAACCTTTTTCATGGGCCGATTATAAATATTTGTCGATCTTTAAAAATTTCTTACACTCAGATTGTAATTTGTCTCTTAAATTGAAAAAATGCATGAAAACTTCTCATATTTTTTTAATACAATGCAAATATAGACATGTTTCATACAATAAAAAATTAGCATCATAATTTTCCTCGGCCCATTTCACGAGCTGTAAAAATGGTTTTATACTCAGCTTGTAATGGTCTCAATCGAACTAGCTTTGATACAAGTAGGACGAAGAAAATTCGATAATCAAAGGTGGTTTTTTTCAACGAAATAGACCATAAGTACATGATATTTAACAAAGAACATGACCATCTACCATAGTATTAATGGCCAATTTTGTTATGTGTTCTATTAACTTTCCATGTTTGCTTGCAGATAAAAGGAAGAAAAATCATGTAAAGCATATAGGGTAATAAATTATCATATATCCTTTTAATATATAGCATAATCATTATACATATTCATTGTGTTAAATAGTGGGCTATGCCATTTAGCGGTGGCTCGGCCAGAAGTTATAAAGCTATGGCAAAGCTAAGCCCCATTTAGCGTTTTTCTTGAATCATGATTTAAAAAAAAATACAACCAGGCGTCATATATGTATCGCATCCACTTGACATATACACACATTTTCGAACATCAAAACCTGAGAACTAATCTGGTGCCATAATTTAATAATATTAAGCAAGAAGAAATAATAAGGCATTGTATAGCGGCTTAGTAGGCTAAATGACTTCAAATTTAGCACTATAGCTGAAATAGCAAAGCTATTAGCGTCATTTGCAATTTAGCGACGAAAGTGCATGGCTTTAGCGGGAGAGCTCTCCAAAAGCTGTAGCCAAGCTATAGCAGGCTATTTAAAAATTTGTACATAATTATACCATGTCAAGTCATCGAGCTAAAATTGGGCAAGCGTGTTGATTCTGGATCATCTTGTTTGGTGATCAAGTTACGTAAGATGCTCATACTTAGCTCATTTCTTTTCAAGTCGATCTCGAGTCACTGTAGCAAGGTAGTGTTGGTTCCCCTTACCTAGAATGGAAGGGAACTATAGATCAATGCTCCGAATGGAGTTTAATTCATGCCTATATTATCTATCTATGTCCATGGTGACAACATCCTGTTGGTTGAGATTACATCGCAAAGAATAGAGGTCTCGCGGCTCTATCCACTTCCTTGTGTGGTTGTCATGGCTGAGTCGGAGATACCAGAGACCATGTGGTGTCTCAATTACGTTGCTCATGTGGATCGACGGCTATAGATCCATGATTCATTGGCCATGGCCAACTCTTGGGCCTGGTGATGTCTCCCATTTCATTCTTTTGTGTTCCTAGTTTTCTTCTTTTGCAGTACAAGAACGAAGCAGTGGTCCTTGATCGGTCTAAAAGGCTACCATAAAGTTATAACACGGTTATCTTTAGCCCACTAGAACTTTGCAACAACCTCACGTCCAAAACGGTTGATACTTGTTACTATTGACCTGCAGCAGTTGGCTCGCTGTCCATTTTACTAACACGGTAACATACTAAAATGACAGATGACAAAGAAAAACACAGTAACATGACAGACACACATGAGCAAATTTAAGCAATCTAATCTAGATTACATGGACACGTGGACATATATACATACACATGCCCACAGCCCCCCACACACAGTGGGATATAGCACGACGTTGACGACGACGACGATGGGAATTATTCAGAAGTGGGCCGCCGCAGACGACGGCCGTGACCTGACGTCCACCCTGGCGGACCGGTGGAAGAACTCGACGCAGTCGGAGATGGCCTCGTCGTAGTGCGCGTTGTTCACCGGCTGCAGGTTGGAGCTGCTGCACGACGGCCTCTTGGGCGCCACCGCGTCCTCGCCACCGCCCCTGGCGTTGGCCGAGAAGGTGACCTTGGGCGGCCGCGGCGGGAAGGCGAACAGGCCCACCAGCATCTTCCTGAACCCGTCCATGACCCTGGCAGGCCACCTTGGTGCCGGTCTCCCGCCATGGACGTAGTGCGCCTTGCTGCCGTGGTTGTGGTGGTGAGACGACGCCACCCCCGCCGCTTTCTTCCGGTAGCTCGGGCTCCTCGCTTGCGGCCTCGACATTATAGCTTCTTGATGCGTGTGTATGTGTGTGTGTGTGTGTGTGTGTGCGCAAAGCTAAGTAAGGTTGCTAGTACTCGCTAGGTAGGTGGGAACTGCATGCATACATGTGTTAGCTGATGAATGTAGTCCTATCTATAAGCGCCTGTCTAATGGCGATTAGTTAGTTAATTAATCAGAGGGACCAACTGAGCGTCGATGTGATGGGCCAAAGAATTAGTGCTGAATTGTGATGACAAGATGTGCGGAGCAATGGATGCGCCTTTTGGGAATTTTAAGGCTTGAAGGTACAAGGATCCATGTGCAGTGATCATCACTAAAGAGGGCCCTAGCTTGATGCCTTCCTAGTTTACTGATACTTTGCCTTTCACCATTAGGAAATGAGATGTTTGTTTTGATGCTTGTAATTGAATTGTGTCAGCTTCCTCATGTCAAATTCAAATGTCGAAATATATCGACATGGGGTGAACGATACTAGTAGTTGTAGCGATGGGCTCAAACAATGGTAAGGACGTTATCAAAAAAAATGTTAGGTTGGACATGGTGTTTCTTTCGCATAACCAGCAGTAGCACTGGCTCTTCAATAGTAGGAGAAAAAAATCTACCAGATAATAAGATAAACTGCGATAATTATCAAAAGGTAGAGGGGAGGGGGTGGATGATCGAGAAAAGACTCCTTCAATGGATCATTGGTGAATGTTGTGTAAGCTACTAGTAGTTTATCAGTCTTCTCACTAGTGTGGTGAACTCGTATTAGTGCTACTTGCATGTTATCACTGGTATGAACAACTTTACATGACTTGATGATGCAGACAACCAAGAGAAAGTATAGAAAATAAACTGTGGCCTATGTTGCAGCAAGAAGAAACAATAACCTCCTAATGTGATGGAGGATCGATCCATAGATTACGTCGGTATTCATAGTGAGAAAACCCTCCGTGGCCACCCACTCCATATGCACACATAGTGTTACTCATATGCCTACATATCATAGGATAGAATATTTTTGCACTTAGCTAGGCTTGTAAGTTCATAACCATGTTCACTAAGAAGTATCTCAAGAAAAGTAAATAAGTAGAGTACATGAATTTTTTTAATCATCAGGCCAAATAATAATAAAATTAACGGAGCTTTTCTTTTCCCACTCGCAAGGCGACCAGGGAAAGCCTTACTCCCCTCAATCTCCATCGGCGAGGCTGTGGATTCGCCTCCCCTCCTCCTGCCGCTCCGGTGTCCAGTGGCAGGGAGGGGATTTCCAGTGCTTCAGATCAGAGTAGTAGTTAGGTAGGATTTAGTCCTCGCGGGGGCGACGTTTGGACAGATGGTGGCGCTTCTTCTTCGAGTCAGTCTTCCGGGCTCCGATCCTCCTCAAGTTCATTCGTTGGGACGGATTAGATGGAGCATCAGCGTAGATTCCTGCCAGCTCCTCGGGGTGGCGAGGTTAGGATTTCTCGTCGTGCATACGCAACAGCGATACTTGGTGTCAGGTTCTTCAGATCGATTTAAGGATCCAACGGAGATGACTGTTGCTCCGGGGCGCTCGTCCTTAGGGGCAGTGCACAAAGACTTCCCGGCTATCATCGATAAGGGCAGACCGGCTCCGGTATGAGAGCGGCGACAGTGGCGCATCGGCGACTCGTTTTGGCGGCAGCAATGGTCGTTCGGTGGACCATGGACCTGAATGTAATTTGTATTATGTTTGAGGTGTTTTGTACTTCCAGTGAATGTCTATAATAGATCTGATCCTTTTCGCAAAAAAAATCAGGCCAAATAATAACAATAATAGCTAGTTATCCCCTT
Source organism: Triticum dicoccoides (assembly GCF_002162155.2). Lineage (NCBI taxonomy): Eukaryota > Viridiplantae > Streptophyta > Magnoliopsida > Poales > Poaceae > Triticum > Triticum dicoccoides. The sequence goes on along the minus strand of NC_041382.1, from coordinate 2,872,905 downwards.
CGGTAAATAAGTCGTGCGGTCACTGCTAAGTACGTATTAACTATGAATATCAATGATATATCACCATTGCCCTTGTTGGGAACTTTAGAAACATCTGACATGCACATGAACTAAACAAATTGACATGTAGATAAAAATCATAGTTAGTGCAGGTGAAGCTAAACTAGTTAAAGGTACTTGTTCAGAAGAGAATTTAGTTAAAGTTGCGCTTCTTGCGGTTGGATGTAACTAGCCAGTTGGCTTTAGCTCTGGATAATGTTCAGTAACCTTAGCTTAGTACATTTTGTTAGGTTATGCAGAAAAATATTGCTGAAAAATTAATATTAATCATCTTTAGAGTAAACTCAGGAGGTGATAAACTGTTATATTCTTGGATTGATGGACGTGTCGCTTTCGGCCGTGTCTTTAGTGAAAAGAAATACAGGCAATCCATGGGATTAATTAGTAGCCACATATAATTATGTTGGTATTACAGGCTCTCCATTGCAATCGTTGAGCACATATCTGAGGGTTAGTTATATTTAGCTTAGGCGCTTAGCTCTTGATGGCTTAACAGGTAGCGAAGACACCGGAGCTTAATTAGCGCCCTTCTTGAGAAAGCATACTCATGGCGACCATCATACGTCTGTGTAAAATAAGTAGCTTTAGCTAAGAGAAAAAATAGGGGCTGCTCACCAAATTGAGGACACCGAAACATCTGTACAGCGATCATTGGAGACTCTCTCTCTCTCTCTCTCTCTCTCCACACACACACATATATGAATAAATAAATATGAATACCAGTTCACGGCTATATATCCTTTACAAAAAGGTGCACTTGTGACTTGACTAGCCATTAGATGAATAAAAAATTAAATGCAAAAGCCGTAGAATTTTATTCATAGAACACTAAAATGATATAAATGAAATCTCGGGTGTTCAGATACATAGTATGTTTAAGATTTGTAGGGTTAATAGTAAGTTCAAGCTGAAATAAACCCGTGTTGTCTTCAGCAGAAGAGAAAGTTTAATTTCTTCTTGAAATGCTCTGTTCATGGGCGCATTCGGCCCGTTATCCGGCTTAGCCCAACATTTATCAGTGTTGTCCACCAATATCAAACATAAATCAAAAGGCCTGTTGTAGGGCATTTTTCTATTTTTCTAAAATCACCAATTAAGGAGTACTCTTTGCAAAGGTTACTCCCACCTCCCAAGGTTTATTCAATATGTTTAGTCTCTTAAATCGTGCGTCCAAATCCGGAATCGTTTTCACCGTTTGATTCCTTGCGTCGAGATTTTTAAAATTAAATCCCACCTCCCAAGATTTCTAAGAACTTTTTTTTCATGAAAAATTGGACAAAAAAAGAACTGAAACCAGTTTTTCACTTTTTTTCTCATTTTCAGAAGGGGCACATCCGTGCCTCTCGTAAAAGTAAATATACGCCTTCAGAGAAGCAAATCTGTGTCTCTCGTGGAAGAACATAAAATGCATTTTTTTCTTTTTCGAGAGGCACAAATATGTGCATTCACAAAAAGTAAATCTGTGCCTCTCATGGTAGAAAAAAACAAACACAGTTTTTTCCTTTTCTGAGAGACACAACTGTACCTCTCGCGGAAGCAAATCTGTGCCTCCACGAGAAGTAAATCCATACCTCTCGAAAAAGAAAAAAAATGCATTTTTCATGCATTTTTTTATTTTTTGTCCAAAAACCTAAGAAAAACCAGGCAAAAACTGAAAAACAAAAAGCAAAAAGAAAAGCAAAAATCATCTAAAACCTGAAAATGCACATAGAAAAATAAAAAGCAAAATCCCGAAGGAGCACCCAGCACACGCCCAGTTGCGCGCTCTCAACCAACTAAAAGTGACCCTTGCCGGAGCCACACAACGAGTACTCCCTCTAGCTGCTCCCCTATTTGGCGTCCGATGGCCCCGCAATAGTGTTATTCGCAAACCGGCACGCACAGGGCCGTTGCTAATTAGTTACTTAATTTTTTTAGTCAAATTTGTTACTTAATTAAGCCCAGACCAAAATCTGATGTATACACTCGAGCCCACTAAGCTATCCCATGTCCAGGCCATTTAGGCTATCGTGGTCTCATGAAAATTAAAAAGTTACGGACGATAGGGTCTGCGCATAGAGATTACAAGGACCATTACCCAAAAACCTTGCCGCCGCCGTCAATAGAATCGATCTACCAACTGATCAATTGGTTGCTTGCCGCTGTCGTTGTGCTAGCCGGAACCGGATCCTCTAACATTCAGAAGGAAAGTTAGAGAAGCTACAGTACCCTAACTTCCCTTTTTTCTATCCACATGATTAAGGTTAAAATGACTTAAATTAATTTACAAATTGATGATCTACTGCGTATATTTATAGTAATTACATACAAACAAATTGATGGTGAAATAAATTTATTTTAAATTATTTATATCTACAGTAAATATCAACAGTAAACAACCTCCTAACTATCTACTAACCGTCCCTAACTTTCCTTCTTCATTTTACACTAGGCTAGCATTGTAGCACGGTGACTTTTCTTCGCTATGTTAGAGGATCCGGTTCCGTGCTAGCCATGGCGCTCGACCTATGTCTCGGTTCCAAGACTTAGTGGATCTCTTTATTTATTCCTTATTCTTCAAGGTACACAAGTAATTAGTGCCTTTATTGCTTACATTCTACTGGTATGATTTTCACCGTATAACAGCCTATTTCGTAATTAGTATATTTCTGTAAAGGTGCAATGGATTAATTTCTTGACATTATTTTTTATAATTATGTTTGATGTGGTTTTCTGGACCTACTAGGACGATATTTATCTACATATTATAATCTACTAGAATGATTCTATTACTTCGCTTGCATCGAGTATTTACTACTAATTAGATATGTCATTTTTTTAGTTCAGTTAGATGTTATTGGCTGACGTTGCCCTACATTAATCTAGGAGAAATATAACATATTATAACTGCCAGCATACATTGTTATGTTTTGATATCAATGTCGCATTAAGACATCATATCACGGAGAAAATATGGATGAAACACGCAAAGTTGTCTCTTGTGGTGTGACCGGCCCCACACTGTTTTAATTTACTAGCATAACATGAAATAGTGACGTTGTTACAGATGTTATATGAACAACACCGCATGAGTCGCGCTATAGACGAACCCATTATAGACTTTTTTTTTTCTCTTTAACGATGATCATCGTCTTCGACCCCCTCATATCCAAATCCTGGCTCTGCCCCTGGGAGCACACCACCATAGCGCTGGGCCGACCCATTTCACATTTTGTTTTCCTAGTTAAACCGCAAAAAATGTGCTCACAGCTGAATCAAACTTGGAACCTCGTCGTCAAGTTTAACTCACACTAACCAACCAGTCACTCCACATGTTATGGTAATGTACTTCCTTTTTGTTCTTCTATAACTCTGTCTGTTATGGGAAGCTTCCAGACAGTTTTTTTATTGTTTTTTTCAGGACTGATTTTTGGGTTTTGCTTTCTTAAGATTCTTTTTTCTTTAATATTTTTTTCCTTTTCTTTCCTTTTTTCTTTTTTCCTTTTTTCTTTTTTAAAATGCAAAAACTTTTGTTTGATGATTTTGTTTTCAAATTCAATGAAAACTTTTCAATTTTGACATTTTGTTTTCAAAATCAATGTACCCTTTTCATAGTTGATGAACATTTTTCAGTTTTGGTGAATATTTTTTTCAAATCTATTGAACTCCTTTTCAAAATCGATGAACTTTTTCAAATTCAATGATTTGTTTTCAATTTTGATGAACTTTTTATTCAAATTTGTGAACTTTTTTTCAAATAATTTAAAAACTAAGTGATAGGTAGACGGATTGTGCAATAAATAGTGCGGCCACATTGTTCTTATCTTCTCGGTGCTATTATCAGTCACTGAAGTCGACTAGGTTTACTGGTTTGCCAAACTAGTCCATGAAGGTAATGCCACGAGTTTGAATCATGGAGAGATTCAGTTGTGTTTTGCGCCTTTTTCACGCTTATTAGTCTCTGCATTACACATTCATTGGCTGGCCCAACTGTGCACTGCAGTGAGCGCCATTCGGCTTCTGCGGCACTAGGCGCCTCATAGGAGGTCCCCTGTTGTAGTCATTAAGCATATGTGTAGGCAGATATATAGAGCTTTTCCCCATGATTATAATATACATAGCTTTTATTAATAGGAACGAAGTCAACACACTTTCTTTTCTTCTTCTTTGCCCTCAAATAACATATGAAGGCTCCACTAGCACTACTGTTACCAGAGGAGTCCATTGTCCAATTTGATATTTAAATCTTTGACTAGTTTTTTAAAGAGAGTAATGATAACAAGATTACAATGTATAAGAGAAAGTGTCTAGAAAAACTTGGTTGCTGAGTAAATTTGTTTTTAAAAAAGCTAGTATAGCATACTCAACTTCATACTATTTTTTTCTGGGTGAACTTCATAGTATTTAATTTGGTACACTCAATGGCGCTTGCGTAGATTTGTCCATAGGAACTAACTTGGATGTGATTGAGATGATTACATGCCAAGATTTGTTGTGCATACATGATTGCTTTACGCGTGTCTCATGGCCTTATCACTAGATATTGCTTTATGTCTATCACAGTGACTTTGTCAACCCTTTGAGTTTATGTTGACGACTCCGCTGGCCTATGAATGATCTATCAGAGTTTTGACTTGGATTTCAGCTATCGAGTTGGTTACCATCTGTAGCAGCACTGCTACGACAAATATTATTCAGCTTTCTCGAGAGGAGTGTACATGAAAATTTTAATACTGATCGCCGCGCTCGAAAAAGACAATCTCTGAGAAAATTATTTGGCTTTCTGGAGAGGAGTGCACTAGTGACTAATAAATGCAAATAATTGCAAGTCCCTATGTTTAATTCTTTTTTGCAGGAAATGGACCACTTGAGGGAAGGAAATAAAGCCATATACGGAAATATGAAATGTGGATATCGAACCAAATCAACTGGAGGCATAATAGAGGAAACTGAGGAGAAGCCAGCGTCTAATTTAGACGAGTGTGAGCGCTCGTACCAGCCTTCATAAAGGGCCCAAGGCCGCATTCGCAACGGAGATAGCCATGGAGAGTCGTCAAGGCTATCAGAATCAGCACCACTACCATCTACTATATGTCTGCAACAAGTTAATAAAGTTTTCTCTATTCACCATATATGAGATTCACGATGTACAAGCTATATATATTGAGACAAGTACTACATACGACCATTGCCTGCCGCTGTACATGTTGCATGAAGCTTTGAGGCTCCAGGAGCAAGGCTGCTACCGATCGAGTAAACAAGAATGTGAAAGCCACTAGTAATTAAGTCATACTAGTCGATCTGTTTGCTTTGCTATATGTGCCTTGACCCAATTCCTCTAAAATTTGATACAAGAAGAAAAAAGAAAGAGCATCGATCCAGAAACCAAATAATCACTTTGATGTTGTGCATCTCCTATCAAGAAGAACTCCAGAGGGTGGCGAGGTGAGCTCGAGGTCACAAATGGCGGTCAACCGGTAGGTGTAGTGCCATGACCAGAACCTTTCCCGGACCTTGAAGGTCCCTCTGATGGTGTAGAGGATCTTGTTGCTCCTCATCTGGTTGAGCAGGTCCGCAGCCACCTCCGGCGGCAGCACCACCTGGCTGGACAGCATGTGGACGTTGAGGACGGTGAAGTGGCCCCGCGGCTGCGCGAACGGAGGCAGCGCCTGCACCGACACCAGCCTGCCCCGGAAGAAGAGCTCGACGGTGCCGGACTGGATGACGACGCCCATCTTTTGGTTGGGGTTGGAGATGTTGGCCACCAGCGTCATGTCGCCGTTGAAGTAGGACGACGGCGAGCCGACGTAGACGGTGTTGAGGACGGCGTTGGCGATGTCGAAGGACGGCGTCCTCGGCTTCACCGAGAGATAGACGATGAGGATGACGAGGCCGGCGAGGATGAGGAGGACGCTGAAGGCGAAACCAGCGATGGCGGCGCACCACATCGCCGGGGTGGTCCGGCGCCTCGGCTGCAGAATGATCTTGGACGGCGGCGGCGGATCCGGCGTCGCCGGCTCCTGCTGCTGCTGCTTCATGCTGATGATCTTGGTGACGATGGTCCTTGGAGACTGGAGGTGGTACGGGGTAGGACTAGGAGTACCCATTGATCCCGAGCAGCAGCAGCAACAGCCAATCACCAACGAAACCACAGAGATGAGAGGAGAGGAGAAGAAGCCAAGCAAGTATGGTGTCCAAACGGGAAAGCAAAAGGGAGGCCAAGGGAACGAAGTAATGGAGGTAAAAGGAGGCTAATAAGCTAATGCAAAAGCAAAATAAAGATGGAAGGGATAAAGAGGCAGCTTTTGCAAAGCAGTGAGTGGATGCTGGCCCGGGCTGCCATTGCCTCAACTCCGTTCCCATTCCAATTTCCACCGTTGAAAATTCGGGGGTAAAGGCGACATGGTGTGGGTGCCGGCAATTGATTGGGGCCTGCTTTAGAAAAGCATATTTCGAGCTGTGCGAGATAAAGCTCACGCTCGGTTATTGGCCTCCTTTTTCATGTCTTCTGGAATGTGCTCTTGCTCCCACTAAGTTAAGCAAAACAAAGTAGAAAAAAACCCACTCCATTCTTGTGGCAAGAGGCAACACACTTGAGCAAAACAATGTAGAAAAAACTGACTCACCATCGATACTGATTTCTGCAATCTTGTGCACAGAGCTCAAGCTTAATTTCCGTGGGAACTGGTGAATGTGAGAAACTGAAAATTGTTACTAGTCCGGCCGGGAGTGGGAAGAGAAGCCGCGCAGGTTGCTTAACCCTGAAAAAGCGCAAAGCACGCGGAGAACGACGGTTAATTCATGGCTAAGGAACCATAGACATTCTTGCTGGCCCGCATGTGGCTTTATGCTACTTTCCCTATTCTTGAACGCGTATTGCCGATGAGCATCTGCCACGTGAATTAGTGTCAGATGTTTTTGACAAAAGGTGAATTTTATTACTTCATTCGATCCATATTAATTGTCACTGATATGAATTAGAGGAAGTAGCGTAAAATAGAGCATTAAGAAGGTATGTAATTGCCGACAAGTATAAGAGTCATATAAAACCAAATCTATGCATATGGAGGAAAAATGAAAACCCGAAGCGATCAGATCTACAATCGGCAAACTACAATAATGACCATAACCGCAACAACCATCTCATGAAACCATGCGTATGAATTCACAATGGTCGAAACCGATCGACGGGTTGCCCCACCAAAGCATTGACTTAAACCCCGAGACACTTTTGTTTGAGAGTTTGACATACAAAAGTAGGTGTAGGAACATGTCCTTGAGCAAGCCCACTGCCCTATGGCCCCACCATGACCAGGTGTATAAATACTTCCTATAATGGTGGTAACTAGCATCCACATGCATACTCAGGATTTCACCGATGTGCCATATTGCTCAACAACCATTCCCTTCGAATACTAGCAAAGCCCGACTCTACGAACACATACCATTTACTTCATATCATGCATGCATTGTGCATGGCATGCTTAAACAAATTGAATATCACAACACACACACACACACTCCAAAGGGGGGAATTAAGGCTACATAACACATCTCTTATACATGAGCAAAAGTCAATTACAAACGAACGTCTCGAAGGCCAATCATACATGATAGCGGATAAAAGCATGTACTATGATCGGTTCATGATGGCAGCCACCAAAACATGTGAACCCGCCGCCAAAAATTGCCACCACCACCAACCAGTAATACACTACCGTCGCTCAGAACTCACTTTATTGGTTCCATAGTTGATTAGTCAAAATTAATATCATGACCCACTGATCATGAAAAGCAAGGAACTCCTAGGCATGTCACACAAAGCTAAGCATGGATGTTGCATAGGAAAGTATAACCTGATCACCCACAAGAACAGAAGACAAGATAGCATAACCTTTCAACATTAGTAAAACATGAGATGAAGGCCAGCAAGTGGATGCTTGCCTGGCTGTACAACCTCTTGATACCAATGAAAATTAACCTTGGGAGTTCCTCGTTGTCGAACTCTACCGATAAGAAAGCATACGGCCAGGAAAGACATCAGGGAGCAGAAATCAGTAACATACTAACACAAATGATGGAAATGCATGGAATGCATAATGGAGTATGCTATATGAAAATACTAGAAGTGGTCCCACGCCTTGTCGTGTCTTTTTTCTCATACAATTGCTCAATTGAGCATTTGTTTGCTTCTGGGTTGTAGTTTTTTATGGGCCAGATTACTTGTTGGCTTGGTCGTTCTATTTTTGGTGAGATTTTAGTAGGAGTGGTCTTCGTATTCAGAAGTGCCGTTGTCCGACTTGTAGCCGCGAGCAAAATCTAGGAAAATATTGATCAACTTGAAAACTTATTTGGCGACAAAGATAATTCTAATTGCAGCTTGTTCGCAGGGTAATATAGCGAGCCACACTCCAGTATCAGCACCTTCTTCGGCTGAAATCCCTGCCCCATTGGGCATGTCAATCTTAACCAGCCAGGCGGAAAAAATCAATATTGTAAGTCTTTTGGCTTTTAGACATGTTCAAAAGTCACCTTGCCATGAATCTTCTATATCAGTTAGCAACAAGCTTTAGACATAGTGATTTGAGGCCACTATCATGACCATTACATCAATTAACTTCCCTTAGTTGCTCTCTTGGGCTGGGATTGGCAACGAAAAATGTGTTTCAACTGAAAAAAAAATACTTTGGTACCATTCATGTAAAAACAAATCGCTTTGTACAATTCTGATGCAATTTGGAAGGCCATGATGCATCGTATGGTAAAAATAGGATTCGGTGAAACATATATTGCAACTCACATTCAGTATCTGGCGGAGAAGAATATATAAAGTTTATGTTCCAATATCTAATTTATTAGCTAACACGCACATCTGACAGTGACTGCTAGGATCCCAACTACTAATTCACTTCTCCTGAGCATGAATTCAAGTTACAAGCCTCGATGCATCAGAGAAGTTCTAAGTAGGAAGAAGATGGGAGATGAGGAAGAGAGAGAGGATGCCAGGGAAAAGCCGTGTCGTTGTGGTGATCCTACTGCATTGCTTCCTCGTCGCTTGGTTCCCAGGTACTTCCTCCATCCCAAAATATAAGATCTTTTTTAACACTACGATAGTGTAAAAAATGATTTTATATTTTAGGACGGAGGGAGTACTTTTTTTTGAACTTTGCTTCCCAGCACTTGTAGCCGGCAGCCCGTTAGTGCACAGCTGGGTTCGGCCTACGTACCAAGGGCAAGTCCTGGAGGTCCCTAGCATAACTTTAGTTAATTGGTGGTCGGCGTGGCAATTAGACAGGGGCCAAATTAACAAGGCGATCAAGAATCAAATCCTCCGCGTCAAAAAGAAAAAAAAGAATCAAATCCTCCAAATAGAGAGCAGTTGCTATCTGGTTTGGCCTTGCATCGCACTCACATGCATGCATGGATGGTTTATTTCGTGAGCTGTGCACAAGACAAACCGCGCACACATATCTCCTAGAATCTAGATATCTCATCGCTGATTTTCTGAATCAAATCTGCTAGAAAGCCACCAACCAGCCGAAACATATGCAATCTCCTTATACATCATTAATTGGGCTCTTGCTTTTTTTGGTTGCTGTCATATCCTTACAAATTACTTGTGATCTCTAGTTTTTGCCAGAAAGATTATTTGTAATCCTGTAACACATCAAAAAGCTTCTTAATTTGCTCTCTCTATAACTCCCACCGTTCGCAAATATAAAAAGTTTTGGATATTTTAATATGGACCACGTACCGACTAAAATAATGAACAAATACACTAAAATGCGTCTACATACATCTAAATCAGAAAAATGTTAGAACAAGTTATAATAGTGAACGAAGGGACTATATTAGTGAAGTTAAGTAGATGCAATGTTAAAGAACATGCAAGAGCTCTGTAGGGAAACCTTCTCTCGACACTCTGCCGCCGCTCATCGCCCCGCCGACCTCTTCCTCCTTCCCGGCTACACTAGTGGAGTGAGCGGGGAGGTCATGATCTACTGGTGGGGCCTTTTATAGATCTTTGTCCATTGCTAGTCCCTTCCGGTGGTGGTAAGGCGACGTTCAGTAATGGTTCCTCTGACTTCCTCTCCAGCCTCGGCAGTGCGTGCATTGTCGAAAATAGATTGGTTGGACATGTAGGTCTTCAATATTCGTTGCTTCAGCCCTTCCAGTAGTTGAACGGTGGTGCTCAATAAGGTCTCCTCTGGCTTCAACGGTGGGTACGTCGTTAGATCTAGCGATGAGACCGGGTGGACAGTTTATTGCCTTTTCCTCTGTAGAAGCAAGGGGAGCTGGTTATGTCTTCGAGAGGCCGGTGGTGCTCCAGCAATAATGTCCCCGATTTGGTTATTCCTTCGACTTAAGCGAAAGTGTAGGTGTGATTGATCCAATGTCATCTTCTTCTCCGGGCCATGGATCCTTCGAGCTCAACATCCCCGGTACTTTCGGGTAGAGATCGGTGAATCCTAGCTGCCTATGTGGATGCTACTTGCTTGTTCCGGCGATTACGCAGCGGTAGCAATATCAGCTGGCCATCGACATGTTCATGATGGAGAGGGAGGACGGATGACATCCCGATGAATGGGCTGTAATTTTTTTTGGGGTGGATGTTCTTGTAATGCTGGTGGTTCGATTAATACAAAACATCGGTTCCTTTGAAAAAAAACAATATAATGTTCAGTTACTTTGACCACCTTTGTTTAATTCTTCAGATTTTGCATAAGAAGATCCAATCATATGTTGTCACAATTTTCTGAAGCGCCAAGATAATAAGCAAAATCGCGTTCTCCTTCCCGAGAATAAGGGATGTGCATGGTTGCATGCAACATGTGGATCAACAAGTTGCAGGGTGAGACAAGACCATCTCCATTTTAAATGAGACGTAAGATGCAAATGGTGCTCATCTTTGTGTGTATATATATAACACCGGCTCTCATCTAAACGTACATTCAGTTAGACAAGCAAGCACACACCAGTTGGGCTAATCTTTCTTAGCTACCTAACAGCGAAGAGCTAACCAAGCTCGAGCTCGCCGTGGAATGGAGGCCGAGATGTACGTCCACCACGCCGAGCCCCTCAGGGCGAACACTGCCACGTGCATCCCGAGGCTGCGCGGTGGCGGCGTCCGGCGTCGGCCGCCCCGTGGCGCCGCTCCGGCATCCACGGCGTCGGCGTCCGTGATGGACCGCGTCAGGGACGTCCTGCTGCGGCTGGCGATGCTGTCGGCGGCGTCCACGTCTCCTAAGGCCGGCGCTCGCCTCCAGCAGCACACGATGGCTGCGGCGCCGACGAGGGCGGCGTCCGTGCGCATGAGCCCCTCCTACTCCGAGTCGTACCCGAGCGACGCCGTGGACGACTGCATCGAGTTCCTGAAGCGGTCGGCGGCCGGCAATGGCGCCGTCGTCTCTGCCCCGGCTGGAGCCGCCGCCGCAGAGTCAGTGAGCTCGGCCCCGCCGCCGTCGCCGTTGCACGCGTGATCTGCATGCATGTGACGTGCCACTAGCTGGAATCTTAATTATTCTGCAAGATCCACTCATGAGTTGGTGTGTGTTTGACTGTTCGTACATGTGGATGTTTGTTGGGTGGTGGTTGCATGCATGTGTAGTGTGGTAGATGTTGGCGTACGTGTTGGATGTATATAACCAAAGTTTTGTGCAAGTTTAATTACCCCAACTTGTCAAGTGGAGTTACAATATTGCATGTATCTGTGGAATATGCTTTCTCTGCATGAGCCATGAGCTAGCGTTCGTTTTATCCGTTGGAGTCACGCACGATGCAGACCAGTATAGTATCAATCAGTTGATGGTGCACAGGCACCAACAATTTTGGGATGAGTTTTCCAGCTGATATGCTTCCATAAAAGATAGATATAACCACAAGATGTGTCTTCAAGTCTCTGCTTGATCAGACGATGATGGTTGTGACCTCGCTGGCGAGATTCATGGTGGTTATGGTCAGGGTTCACAAGGCTACGTCACAGGACGGTACTGGACAACTGGTGTTGGGATCATGTTGACACTGGTCGCGAGTAGGGTTTCGGTGATGGCTAGGGAGCCGACGACCACGGCTTAGGGCGTGGTTTCTTTTGTCTCATGGCGAGACTGCGCGCTCTGTAGGGGCTTTGGCCTTGTAAGACTGCTCGCGGCCTTTTCGTCCTCCGTAACTTACGACGTTTTCATGCTTATGATGGTCGGGATGGCTTTTGGTGCTGTAATCTAACTTATGTTTCGGTATGCTGCCTGTTGTGGGCTTTATTAAGTTAAAGCCGGACGCATTTGGCATCTTTGTTTAAAAAAAAAGTAAGGTTTTGGTCAGCAATGTTCGATAATAGAGCGGATGCACGGGAGATTGGAAAGGAGGCATGAGGCTATTTACAAAGTCATGCCGGAGGATTTTTTTGTTTTTTGGAGGGGGCTTTGAAGGCAATTATGATGGAGAAATTTTAGAATGGTCCAAACTGATGGTGGCTAGGGGTCTAATGTCGCGTGCTACATGAGCGTGGAACCGGCCGGGTGGTATTTGGTCGGTAGTGTTTAAACCATCTCCTAGTTAATGTATTTTTTAGCAGCTTCAAAGCATTGTGCACATGATGTCCATCTATGGAAACGAATATGGCATCTCCACTCCTAAAGGGGGAGTTGGTGGCCAGTACCGTGATTTTTTTCGCCTCACCTCCCACCACTGTACCCTTTCTATGTTGGTTTCTTATCCGACGGTTTATTTTCCTCTGCACTATTTCCTTCCAAACTAGCACTTTCCTAACGACGAAAGATCACAGATCTAACTTTCCTAACTTACCAATCGACCGATCCCTCCCATCAATGCAATTTTCTTAAGCAAATAAATAACGGATTTTAAGGAACAAGTAACAAATTTTAAGAAAACAAATAAGGATTATAAGGAAATTAACATGTAAATCATGACACACCATACACCATAGAAACAAATAATATGTAGCATGGCATTTTTCTAGGCCTTTTTTTAATGCCCCCACATGGCAATTTTTTAGTAAAGAGCATGAAATTTTACTAATTAACAACACGGCATTTCTATTATTAAGAGGATAGCAATTTTATAATTAGTAAGATTGAAATTTTATTTTTAGTTGCACATCATTTTTATTTGTCAAGAGGGATGTCAGTTTTATGACTAAGAGCATGGCATTTTCATTTTTAGTAACATGGCATTTTTATTATTAGGAGGCTGGCATTTTTATTATTGAGAGCATGTCATTTTTATTAGTGTTTGCATGACATTTTTTTTATTATCAATAGGATGGCTTTTTTATTAGTAAGAGGATGACATTTTTTATTGCCATGGCAAAAAAAAACAAAGACATGGCATTTTTTATAAAATTTTGCACAATGGATAAAATAAAGCAAAAAATTACATCGGGGCATTTTTGTAAAGTAGCATGCCTTTATCTAAATCAACATGACATTTTTATAAAGTAGCATTTTTTTCATATGCATGGAAATTATACATTTTATGATTTCTCTATTTTTATAAGAAACATATGTGTTTTTGGTTCATGGCATTTAATATAAAAAATTAGTAAACTCAACCTTTGGGCCAATCGGGGTACTCCTTGGCGAAAGATTGAGGGGGCGCGGGGATTCGTTCGTTGGGAGCAGCTCACCCTAGCGATCAAATTCGTTCGATCGATCCCTCCCTCCCGGCGAATGTTCACCAATTATTCGAGTCCATAATTTTTTGGAGCTGGCTTTGAAGGCAAATATGATGGTGGGTAGTGGTCTAATGTTGCTTGTTATATGAGTGTTGAACCGGATAGGGTTCGGTTGGATAGTGTTCAAACCATCTCATAGTCAATATTTTTTTACCAGGTTCAAAGCATTGTGCGGATGTTGTCCATCCACGGAAACAAATATGGCATATATCGTACTACATTTGGAAATGGACATGGTAGAAAAGCAGGGGAATGTCAAACCAGAAACAAAATAAAAATGAACTTAAACCAAAAATATTACTCCCTCCATTCCAAAATAAGTGTCATGGTTTTCATTCAAAGAGTTCCAAAATAAGCGTTGTGGTTTTAGTTCAAATTTGAACTAAAATCGCAATACATATTTTGGAATGGAGGGAGTAGTTCACATAGAGAAAAATTATAATAAAATATGGATTTATTCAGCGAAAATGGGGAACCCATGGATTAATTTATAGCAAAACTTGGAATAAGTTATGGTAAGTTATGGTCTATTTCTAGTCAGACATCTAGGTAATGCAGCGAAACATGGCCCACTCAAATCATCAGTTGTATGACGGAAATTCCTGCATTGCTACGAGACCGGAACCTACTATTCCCCGATGTACGCAGTGGAAACCGAGCTAACACGCACCCCCGTCATCCCCAATGCGTGAACTTGGGCAAGCCCTGTTGCAGGGCGGGGCTTCCCAATTACTATTTTTACGTTTCTTTTTGTTATTTTGTTTTCCCCTATTCTTGGCTTCTTTTAAAAAGCTTTGTAATTCAGAAAATTTCTAATTTTTGTTTAAAAAAAATGATGAAATAACAATGTGCAGGAATTCAAAAAATATTTGCGAATTCAACAATATTCATGATTTCAATAAATGAACATTGTTTGTATATTGTCCAATTTGGTTTCGAACTTTTTATGAATATATTTTGAATATTGATGAAATTTTCGTGTTGAAAAAACTGTAAATTTGATGAACATTATTTTTAATTTCATGAAAGTTTTTTGAACTAAAGAAGATTTTTTTACTTGTATGATAGTTTTTGAAAATGGGTGAACTGTTTTTGAATTCACTGAATTTTTTTGAAAATGAAGAACATTTCATGAAATTAATGAATATTTTTGTATATGATTTTTTTAATATTAGTGAACATTTTTTGAATTTGACTAACAACTAGACTGACATATGTGGACTTACACGGGGAATAGTATTCCGCATGAGACCTCTTGGTGTCATACTGGGGCGTGCCTCTGTCTCCCGAGACCTTGGTTGCGCTCGGGTCAAGCGCCTCCTTAAATGAGAAATCCCAGCGTGTAGGTGGCCACAGGCAAGTGTCTCGTTTTTTCTTCTTCTTGTGTTTGTTCTTTCCATTTTTTTCTTTATTTTTTAATTTCTATTTAAAGTTACAGATGTTTTAAATAATATATATTACAAAAACACTTTACATAAAATGTTTGACAAAATTTTAACCCAGCATTTGAAAAATGTTAAATGCATATGGAAAAAATGTTTCTCATGTATAAGAACAAGGTATACAAAAAATATACAAGGTGTATAATCAAGTTTATCATGTATTTATAAAAAATGTTAATCAAGCAGTTGAAAAATGTTAATCCAGTATTTGAAATATGATAATCCAGCATTTGACAAATGTTAAATGTGGATAAAAAAAGGTCTGTCATATATACGAAAAATATATAGAAAAAAAAGTTTGTGTATAACATAATGTGATAATGTATTTTAAAAACTGTTAAAACATGTATAAAAATGTTCCTGGTGTATACAAAAAAAAGGACATTGTGTGTGAAAAAAGGTTTATTGCAATTTAACAAAATATTCGCCGTGTGTTAAAATATGTTGACCATGTATTCATGAAATGTTAATCTTCTATTTAAAAAATATTAACTGTGTATAAAAGATACATTACATTTATAAAAAAAATGTACAATGGTTACGGAAAAAAATAGACTTAGAAAATTAGTTCCATTATGTGGTGCAACAAGATAAACGTGCATATAAAATATGCTTCTTACGTACAAGGAAAATATAGAATATGTACTGAAAAGAGCTGACATGTGTTGAACAAAAAGAAACCCGATGGAAATCGACAAAAAAACAAAGAAAAACGAAGGAACGCAGTAAAAAGCAAAGAAGACAAACAAAAGAAACCAATAAAAAGAAAGAAATCACATTGCAAATGATTGAAAACATAAAAAGAAAGAAAAGAAAATGAAGAAAACCAAAGAAAGCCAGAAAAAGAAACAAAAATACCAAAGAGAAAAATGAAACAAAAAACAGTGCAAAAAAAAACTGAGGAAGGAACAACAGAAAACCAAAAAGAAAGAAAATTAATTAAAAAAGAAAACCAGAAAAAACCCGTGCAAAAAGAAGAAACAAAAATAATAAAAATAAATAAAAATGGGTAAAAACAATGAAAGCCGGCGGAAACCATAAGGAAACGAAGAAAACTGAAAAGAAAAAGAAAAAAGAGAAAGCAAAATAGAAAGAAAAATGAGCGATATATAGCGAACGATCGAACCAGTACAGCGAACGAGTTACAGGGAGGAGAAGAAATGGGCCATCCCATATACCTACACGATGAGAAAATCCTTATGGCGATGGAGGTTCTATCTCAGTGTAAGCGAGATATAGCTTTTTTGGTCATGCTGGGGCCAGCACTTGCCTACAACGCTGTAGTAAGTGGGTCAGCCCAATAATATCGTGATTTATTCTTTTCAGTTTCCTTTTTTGTTTATGTTTACTTCTCTATTGCTTTTGATTTTACTTTTCCTTTTATTTTTAAGTGTTCGCTAAAATATAAATTTTTAATCATGTGTTTGAAAAATGTTACACGTGTATAAAAATCGTTCTTGAAGTACAAGGAAAATGTACGACGTGTATGATATAATTATCATGTATTTTAAAAAAATGTTACTTATTTAGTTAGAAGATGGTAAACATGTATAAAAAATGTTTCTGGCATGTATGATGTATACGAAAAAGTGTATGCATCAAAACATGTTTCAAAAGATCTTAATCATTTATTTGGAAATAATTCAAAATTGCATAAAAATAAGGTTGATCATATATTTGAAAAAAATATTAAACATGTACAAAAATAAGGTTTCCGATGTATACGAAATTTTTCAATCTATATGATAAAATGTAGATATCAAAACACACACACACACACACACACACACACACACACACACACACACACACACACACACACACACATAAACCCTATAATATTTGAAAAAAGTTAAACGTGTATAAGAAAATTGTTTATTTTGTATACAAAAAATGTGCAATCTCTATGCAAAAATGTAGATATCAAAACATATATCTGAAAAAATGTTAATAATGTACTTGACTTGAGCGAGTATAACAAAAATGTTCCTACAGAATACGGACAATGTACAATCCATATGACGAAAAAGTAGTCCTCAAAACGTATATTTCATAAAAATGCTAAGCATGTATTTAAAAAATGGTAAAAATTTATAAAAAAACTCTAAATGGAAAGATAAAAAACAAAGAAAATGGGAAAGAAATAAATGAAAAAGAAAAAGACCAAAAGAAAAGGAAAACAGAAGAAGCATAGAAACTGATGCAAAATAGTGAAACATAGTGAAAACCATGAAAAAAGCAAATTAAAAATCAAAAAAGAAGAAACAAAAGAAAACGGAAAACCCAAATAAATCTGACAAAGAAACAAATAAAACCAAACATAAAAAAGGGAAAATAAATCAAAAGAAGCGTGAAGCAAGCGCAGCAGCACCAACCGTACAACGTACACAACAACTAGACCGAATGAGGAAACTCACCACAGAGAACACTCTATTGGGCTGGCCCATACACATGGGTGTTGCGGGCGGCAAATCTAAAAAAACCAACTAATTATGGCTTATACGTTGTATACAGGGTCAATACTAGGCGCCGACCCAATGTTTCAGCTGGTCGCCTAACAGCCGTCGGATTGGCACCATCCAAACTATCCAGGCCTTATCTTCTTCACCCATGTGAAAACGTTCCCCCAAACAAAGCTTCCTTCCTACGAGCATGGCGAAAATAGCCAGAAAATCACCTTGGGTCCTCCAGCAGCCCGCTGCCGCCCCGCTCATCCTTGGCCGCCCCCACGCTTGCCGGCCATGGCGCTGCCCGCCCTCGTCGTCCCGGCCGCCCGCGCTTGCCGCTCTTGCCACCCGCACTAACTGGCGGTCTCGAGCTGCCCCATGGTAGCTGCCTTCATGGTGTTGTGTGGTTGTCCGATGCTGAAGCTGGTTCCAGCATAAAACACATGTCGGTTGTAGCTTTTTTTTCATGGATGCTGCTCCGCCTCGCCGACGATTGATTCGTTCCAGCAAACAGAAATGCCCATTGTAGTTTTTTTGCATTGTCTGAAATAGCAAACAGAGACAACAGTTGCAGCACAAAATTGGTCACCGTCGTCACCGGTTCTAGCTCGCTGTTGCAGGTAGCAGCCTTTGCGTCTAAAATGAATGGATGTAGCAAAAGTCGTTGCCGGATGTAGCAAAAACCTACGACGGTTGCAACAAAAAGTCGTCACCAGCATCGCGGGTCATAGCTCAACCGTGATGGATGTGGCAAATATGATGCCACTTGTAGCAAAAAGCGATGCTAGTTGTAGCCAAACCGCGACGCCAACTATGTGTTGTAGCAAAATGTGGTGCCGGTTGTACCAACATGTGATGCCGGTTGTAGCAAAATGTGATCTCGGTTGAAGCATGTAGCAAAAACTGCGACATTAATCTTTTTCTAGGAGCAGTGCCGCCCCGTCCTCGCTGTGCAGCGGTCACCACACTCGCCTTTCGTGGTTGCAACCTCCCCGGATGCCGGTTGCAGCTCCCTCCCACTAAGGTTGACATCCCCTTCTGTTGAGGATGCACTCTAGTTCAAGGAGCATGCAACCATGGCCATGGATGCAACAGACAGTCTCGCGAGTTCCAGCAATGAGTGCGCCAGTTGCATCATTTGTGAACTTGTGGAAAGAAAAGGCTTCCTGGCCATGCCCATGGGGGAGGGCTGGACGAGGAGGAGGCCAGGGCGACGACATCAGGCAGGGGTGTGCTTGTTCGAGTAGCGGCATCGCCATGGGTGGGCCCGGCCATGGTCTGGTGCGGAGGTAGCGACCATGGCCTGTCATC
>NC_041382.1:2768556-2852821 GCF_002162155.2 Triticum dicoccoides | reverse complement strand
CATGTTTTTATCATATTTGTGAAAATACGTACATATTTGTACGTAAAAAGAAGTATGCTAAAAATATACTACATACTACCTAAAAAATAGTATATATACTATCTAAATATTCTTACATACTACATACTACGCATACATACACTGCGGTATGGTAGATACTACCTAAAACATACAAAATAAAAATGGGTGTAACTACACCCGGTAGTAGGAAAAATTTGTCATATATATATATATATATATATATATATATATATATATATATATTCAACATAGATTGAAAAGAGTTCACTCAATAAAAAATGTTCACTGTATCTAAAAATATGTGTTATATATATAAAATATATACATATTTCATAGGCTTTTATAAAACAAGAAATTCAAGTTAGCAGACGACATCATTAAGAAGTTCACTCTATATTAAAAATCACTACATATAACATATCATCACAGTACAACCGAAAAATGTTCAATGTTTTTTTTTTAAATGTTCACAGTGCACAGAAATGTTAACAGTATAACAAATAAAAACTAGAAGAAAAACCAAATAAAAAAGAAGAATAGAATAGAAAAAACATAGAAAATAGAAACACCATTCGGTTGTTGGTTTGGTTTTATAAATTATGGCTTGTACACAAAAGAACCTCATGCATCCGAATGCCAGAATTCACGCTTGATTCTTCACCGGTACATAGCGGAACCGCTAGACTTTGTACTTCCATGACCCAACCTCCAATAACCTCAAAGCGAACTAAAATTCTAAGCAAGTCATGGTTTCAACCATTAAAATCTGTTGTAAACAGTTCCTTGACCGCATCCAAATGAAGTTTAGTACGTATTTCATAGGCTTACTTTTTGTGAAAACGGCATGTGTGGCGTTTCCACTGACTTGGAAATAATGTCTAGTAATAAAGCTTAATCACAATCATCATCAACAAAAGTAGAGTGGGAAATAACCTCTAGCAATAAATGAGTTTTTCCTAAAAATAAAACGAAGAAGTTCAAATTAAAAATAAAAGAATAGCATCATATTTATTCAAAAAAAGAGTCAGTTTTTTGTTACGTAAAATCAAACTAAGAAGTTCGAAATGAAAACAAAGCAGTTCATTGCTTATTTAAAAAAGAATTAGGATTTCATGTTTCCAAAAAAAGCCAACAAGTTCAAATTATGAAAATAGAGAGGCTGATGTTTATGAAGAATAAATTTTTTGACTTCAAAAAATAGAATCAATAATTTAACATTAAAAAATTAGAGCAGTTTGATGTTTATCAAAAACAATGTTTTCCTTTTGAAAAAATAAAAACAAGAAGTTCAAATTAAATCAATATAGCTATTCGATGTTTATAAAACAAGAAATTCAAGTTAGCAAAAAAAGCACAGGGGACAGGGTGGAAAGGTCGCGGACCAAAAATATCAAGAGTTAGGGGATGGAACAAAAAAAGTTATTAAAATAAAAATAGTTTTATCATGCAAAGATTTGATAGTTCAACCAAAAAACTAATCATGTATAATTTTTTATATGTATACCAATAATGTAAAATGTGTATGAATAAAATATACATCCAAACATGTAGTTGAAAATATGTTCATCATTTTTTTTGAAAATGTTAAACTTGTATAATGTTTCTTATTATGTTTGAAAATAATGAACAAAAAATGGTGCATAAAAGAAGAAAACCAAGAAAGAAACAAAGAAAACAAAAGAAAAAAGAAAAAGAAAATAAAAAGGACTAAAACAAGAGAAAACCATAAACTACGTTGCAAAAAAGTGAAAAAACATAGAGAAAAAAGTCGCTAGTTGCAGCTATGATAATGGCTTGCCCCAGTAGCGCTTTGCAGAGGCGAGAAAAGGCTCCGTCTCGCAAGGGCGAGAAATAGCTCCCACAGAGAAATAGGACCACAACGCAAAGATGACGTAATTCAGATGTGCACTAATTATTATATAGGAGTATATGAGAACTAGAGGGGCATAAATATGGTATTGTGCAAGTATTAATTATGGTCTTAGTTGTACTACTTTGTTCGTCTTAGTTTAAAAATTGTCGCGGGCAAATGTACCGAGATCATTCAAAAGAATGATGCATGATTCACGAGCATGACACCAGCTTAGAACAATTATGGTCTTAGTTGGGCTGCCAAACCAATTAGTAGGGGCGGGTCTAGGATTTGAAGAATGTGTATTCAAAAAATTAAAGCCTATTTTTCTTTACAACTTCTAGCCTTGTTTTCTTATGCATAATTTGATTAAACCATCATATTGTACTAAGGCCCTGTTCAGTTCATAGGAAATGAGCAGAAAGTCCAGAGGAATGATGTTCCCACAGTAAACTTTTCCTTCGCAGCGTTCATATTGAAGGAATCGTTGCTAGGTCATCCTCTGGAAAGTGTCCTCCACTCTCCGTTTTCAAAGGAAAAATAACATCTTCCTGGAGCTCTTGTTTTTTCACAGGCCCGGGGCACCGGGAAGAAAAAGGCTGCTTCAACCTCTACCTGGGACCCACATCATGGTCAGAATTTGTGATTTGTGCAAGCTGGAAGCACCGGGCTGTACTTTTTTTCACATATAAAAATCGTTAGCTGGGGCCAACATGTGTTGATTTCTCCTGCTAATTTCCCTACGGAACATTGATTCTTTTCTTATTCCTGACCGCAGGACTGAAGTGTGCAACCAAAGCTATTCCTGTGCGGTGATATATTCCTTTGTTTTACTAACCTGCATACTGAACGGGGCCTAACTATATAATATCTAATACATAATTGAGCAGAATATCATATTTTGATATAATTGATCATAAATTGTTCCACATAAAAATCAGTACTTGTTTAATATATAGAAGTGCCATTTGTCTAACATATCAAAATGGCAATACTTGAGTACTATTTTTTCATACTAATGCTCGTTTGTCACAAATTCACAAACATTCGCACATTGCAAATTCACATCGCTAATACTACCTTTGTTCAAAATTAGTTGTCACTGAAATGGATATATCTATCCTGTGATGGTCGAACTAACTGAGTCTCGTGTGATCATGCTTGCAGTAATTTCTGTACCGGACTAGATTGGGATAAGGATATTGGGCTACTGATCCATGTTGGGTGGGAAGGGAGACAAGGTGGGCTATGCCTTGTGTTTGGGCTAAATGCTTGGATAACCTCATATCACGCGTAAATATTTGTTTTCCCCCACACAGTATGTAGTATACATTGTATATACACAATTGTTTTGCCAAAAATAATGCGCATTAAACTAAATACCCATGAAATGATGTGGGTCGCCCCTGCCAAGTAGGGTTGTTAGCGCAGTTCAAATACCACATCGTGTACTATATCCTAGTCATGCTAACTAGGTAAAAATTTGGTGTGACATCTTATCTAGTATATACCAACATAAAAAGACCCATAGAGGTAGAACCAAACCATCTTGGCCATCAAATCACATGGTCTAGTATTTTAAATAGCTCCAATATTGAACACCAAACACTTTATCTATACTAATATAAAAAGACTCAAATGGGCAGATCCAAACCATCTCGATCGTCAAATCATGTTATCTAGCGGCTCAAATCGCTCCAATGTTGAGCACCAAACATGTTTAACGTTCTAATTACCCACCACTGCCATTGGTTATAAACACGCTTTGACTCAACGCTATCCCTTGAAATCTGCCGTGTAATTAATATCCTACCATTCCTGCGAAAAAGTAATTGATATCTTACCAAATACCAAAGTGCAACAGATATATCTTACCTAATATAACGTACAACTAATATCCTATCTAATAGTATAAACGTGCATTGCACGTACATTATTACTAGTAGTGCTAAAATTATCCTCTACTGCCACTTGTTACAAACACGTTTAGACTCATTGTCATGCCATAAAATCCGCCGGACAATTGTATCCTACCAATTATCAACATGCAATTAATGTCCTACCTACTATACAATTGATGTCTTACCCAATATAGATGTGCAATAAGTATCTTGCTTAAAATCAACAATATGTTAATCTAAATGTGTATCTTGGCACCAAAGCTAAGATATCTCATAAACTTTCTCTCATAAGGACATTAACTGAGGATTGTTTAGATATGCAAAGGGATTGCTATATCTAAATATCTATTTAATTGATGCCATCCCATACATTTTCTTAATATTAAATAGATATCCGGGTAAACTTAGTAAGCATTGATATTTCTAGTATCTATTTAATGTCATTAAATATACTGATGCCTTTTACTATATAGGCCATCTATTTGGGGATGGAGAGGGAGGAGTAGTAGCAACGATAGCCATGGCCAAGCGCTTCAACTTAGCGGCGCCACTGCTGCTCACCTTAACCTTCTTGGTCTGCAGCTGCTCCATGATCTCTTCTTCTTCCCAAGCAGCGTCGCCCACTGGCTTCCTCCAATGCCTCACAAAGGCTAACATCTCAGTGTTTGAGCAGGGCGAAGATTTGTTCAACACGCAGCTTGACAAATACATTAGGAACCCAAAGTTCCTTGCAAATACCACCGGGAGGCCGCTCTATGTCGTGATGCCGGCGAATGCTCACCACGTCCAGATCGCCGTGCGCTGCGGTAGCCTAAACGGGGTGCCCCTCCGCGTGCACAGCGGCGGGCACGACTATGAGGGCCTGTCGTACCGGTCCGTGGACACCGGGGGCTTCGCGATGCTCGACATGTCGGAGCTACGCACCGTGGTGGTCGACAACCAGACGTCGACGGCGTGGGTGGAGTCCGGCGCGACGCTCGACGAGCTCTACTATGCCATATCGAAGGTGAGCAACCTTCTTGGGTTCCCGGCCGGCGTGTGCCTGACCGTCGGCGTCGGAGGCCATTTTAGCGGCGGTGGCTTTGGCACGCTGATGGGCAAGCACGGGCTAGCCGTCGATAACGTCATCGATGCCGAGTTGGTGGACGCCAATGGCACGCTCCTGAACAAGACCACCATGGGGGACGATGTCTAAGAGGCGGCGGGGGCGGGAGCTTCGGCGTCGTGCTGAGGTGGCAGGTGAGGCTCGTGATCGTCCCCGCGACGGTGTCGGTGTTCAAGGTCTCGGTGTCCAACAGCCAGGGCGCTGCCGTGCACGCGGTCACCAAGTGGCAGAAGGTGGCGCCGGCCCTGCCGGAGGAGCTGTACATCAGGGCGCTTGTCCAGAATGACATGTCCGTCTTCCGAGCAGTGTTCCTCGGCACGTGTGACGCGCTCCTGCCGGTGATGAGCAGGAGCGGTGGCATCCCGGAGCTGAATTTGAGCCGCTCCGACTGCAAGGAGATGACCTGGGTCGAGTCCATGGCCTACATCAACAACGCGACCGTGGAGGACCTCACGAAGCGGACCACCTCTGAGTTCGACTCCAACCATGGCTTCAAGGCGACGACGGACTACGTCCAGCGCGCCATTCGCCGGGAGGTGTGGGCCAAGATCTTCTACAAGCAGCTCAGGCAGCCCAACGCGCAGGTCATCTTGGTCCCATACGGCGGAAAGATGAGCAACATGCCAGAGGACGCGACGCCGTACCCGCACCGCGCCGGCGTGCTATACAGCATGCAGTTGTACAACTACTGGCCGGTGGATTCGGCATATAACGGAGCCATGGAGACCAAGTGGGTCAGGGACATGTATGCCTTCATGGCGCCGTACGTGAGCTCCAAATCCAGGCCAAGGGGAGCCTACTTCAACTGCAGGGACCTGGATCTTGGCCCCAATTGGGGGCCAAAATACTTCAAGGGTAACTACCAGAGGCTCACCAAGGCCAAGGCTGAGATCGACCCCCACAATTACTTCCGCAATGAGCAAAGCATTCCCCTGCCAAAACGAGCATCTTAATTTTCCCCCTATTTTCTCCTCCTTTTGAATCAGCTGCAAAATATTTTGGTTGAAGCATCTTAATTGTTGTGGACTGCAAGTCTTCGTTTTACTACATGCATGGTAGGTACAATATATCTACATGTACGCATTCTATCTTGAAATCACCTTCTATTAACAATAAAAATAATTCAAATTATTATTCAATAAAATAATAAAAATAGAGTATTAATGAAATATTTCTTATATCATTTCTGAAATAAACTGACCTCTTCATCATAAGTTCGTTACCATTGAGGTTAACGGTGTCCCATAGGCTAATTGCATTAAGCATATCATACGCCATTGTTTTAGACCCTAAATTGCAAAAAATAAAGAAAGCAGAACTTTTATATAATAGATCCAAAGAACACTAATTTTGAAGATTATTCAAGGGGCAAATCAAAAAGGAAGGAGTATGAAAATTTGATCAAATTGTGGTTGTCCTGTTACTGTAAGCAATACGAACTGCATAGTCTCACAACGTGATTCAAAAACGGCACAACAAATTGCTAGAAAAAAATCAGTAGTAGATGCTTCGCTAATCTGAATCCATCGGTAAAGTTGGGATGGATTCAAATATAAAGAGGTAAAACAACAAAACAGTGTGAGAAACGAACCTGATCCAGATGTTTTTCAGACAATTTTTTTAGGTGAACCCGATCTAGATCAAGAACACAAAATTTGAGGTAGTAAGATGTTGACCAACTGGATCCTTCCCCCAAACTCGCTTGCTTCAGTTTGGAGAGAGATGATGGTTCCAGTTTCCACAGAGGAAGAGAGAACAAAGACAGGAGGGGTTGGGTTTTGAGCTTCGGGTTGGCGCCTTGCAAATAATTCCCTAGCTACATGGTGCAACAAAAAGAAACGAAGGCTGGAGACTAACTTGGTTAGCCCTATCTGTGGCGCTGCTGAGGAAGATTCCTACCACACATTCTGTACGTGCACAAATGCAAGATACCTATGGCGTGCTATGGCTATTGAATGGACACTCCCTAATGTAAATTCAATCAAGTCAACAGGACCAGATTGGTTCATCCAGCTGATCTGCGAAACAGACGAGCCAGCTCGAGTTCGAAATGAGCTCGTGCACTCGAAGCCCGCTCCTCCCGTGGATGTCTCTGTGAGATTTTTATCAAGCTATCTATCTTCCCTACAAGCTATTGCGATTAACCCTGATGATGACCATGTGAAAGGAAAAGCTCCCTCTCAGTTTTGCTTCCCACTTCTAGCACGCACATGCAGTAATAAGTCTGCTGCTGCTGTTCCTTGGATCCCTCGAGCAGAAGGGCCTAATGAGGACCTGATAGATAGATAGATAGATAGATTAGGCCTAATGAGGGTTCTAAACATAGATCAATCAGCTCATGATACTAATGTTAGAGTAATTCCATTCAGATTAATCTAAAACAGATCTTAATCTCAAAATTAGAACACCTCTTGTGGGCAGAATTGGGGACTAACCAGAATTAGCAAAGGCCGTTGAGTTCTCCAGTTGCGAGGAGATCGCCAGGGAGGAAGTGCAGCAGCAAGGCCACGATAGATGCCAGTTGGAACTTGGAAGCCGCCGGCACTGCCCTCTTGGTGGCCGGCGGTGGAGATATTCTTCGCCTCCCTCAACACCATGTTTTTAGGATTGGCAGTTAAGGAAACATTTTTGTGAAGTCGTCAAGTAGTAAAACGAATGACGGAAAGTGTGGTGGGCCACGCCCAACCTTTTCTCTCGGTGGTTTCTAATTTGGGAGCACAAACACCTCACATGCACAACACAACTTAACTTGCTTCAAAGCACGCACCTGACTCACCCGTGTAGGTGTAGACAAACATTAAGGAGCAAACCATAGGTTTTTGGGGGCCTTGAATTTCTTGTGTTTCGTGATAAAATCCATTAGCTCGTAAGAAGTTCTTCACATTGAGTAAGTCCAGTGCTTAGCTTAATTCAATATGAAAGAAGGTATCAAATCGACTTTATTTTTGACATGAAAAGTAGGAGCTCTGCTTTTACATTGAAGTAGATAAGAAGTTTTCCGAGACACAATCAAAACCAGGAAATTTCCCGACCGATCCCGAATCGACTTTTGGAGGGCTATACATTTCACATGATTGTTGCGAGAGATGGGAGTATTTAATGAATCCTGCGAACTACACTTGCTTCTTGATAGATAGATTGGGCCACATAGCCATAGTTGCCTCGAAAAAACATCGAGTCTCAAAGGCTCTCCTTCATCTTTTTCCTCTAGTCCTAATCTGCACTCCATATAATACAACAGGGAAGCCAATATGAAAAGCCGCCCCACCCCCACATGTCAAACCTTGGACTCGCTTCCACTTGCGACGACATGGGTTATGGGTTGCTCCTTGCTCAGCTTCACCCACATCCATGAGCCTCGCTGCCGGTTTCTGCTGTGCCCCCATCTCCACCTTGGTGCTGCGTTTCACCTCCTTCTTCCTTCTCCTATGAAATCGACTAATCCCAAAATACAAATTCAGGGAACTTACTACAAATATAGCTGCTGCGTTTTATTGTCACACCATTACATCGTTTGTAAGCACACATGCCACTTTCGCAAGCTCACATGGCACTTGTGTATACACAGTACTTACATGTACGTGTCTGCTATATGCTAGCTAGCCCTGCACGTCCGTGACGTTCCTCCTCTTCATGGTGACAGCGAACCCGTTTTTCATGTGGAGTATGATGGACAGCTTTGGTTCGACGACGTGCTCCGGCACGGCCTCAACCGTGAAGTTCCACAGCATGGCGGCGACGACGACCTTCATCTGCGTGAAGGCCACTTCCTTGCCGAGGCAGGTCCTGGGACCGGTGTTAAAGGCGATGAACTTGTAAGACGGCTCGTACCTCAGCTTTCCGTCATCGGCGATCCACCTCTCCGGCCTGAACTCCATGCAGTCCTTGCCCCACACGCCATCCATCCTCCCCATGGAGTAGGAGTAGACGAGTATCTTGTCGCCGGTCTTCATCTGGTGGCCGCTTGGGAGCACGTCACTGTGCGCTGCCACCTTGTGCTGGAAGGGCACGGGCGGGTAAAGCCTAAGGCACTCACACAGCGCCGCGTGCAGGTACACCATGTTGCTCAGCTCGGTCACGTCGAACACCGCCATGTCGTTGGCCGCGGCCACCATCTTTGTGGCTGCGATCGGCGCCAGCTCATCCCGGATCCTCAGCTCCACGCGCGGGTGCTTGCATAGGAGGTAGAAGAACCACGACAGCGCCGTGCCGGTGGTGTCCCGGCCGGCGAGCAGGAGGTTCACTGCAGTGTCACGCAAGAACTCGTAGCTTGGGTCACCGTCGCATATAAAGGACGATAGCATGTCGGGGGATTCGCGGATGTCGTCGACGTGGAGGTTGAGATCGGATCTGCGTTTGGCGATCATGTCTACGGCGAATCGGTCGATGGTCCTACGAGCCACGGCCATCTTCTTCTCTGGACCGACCTCATACCGGTACATGAGCCTCCAGCACGCCGGAGGGATGATGTGCCGAAGGATGACCGTCTCCAGCACGTTGTCCATGGCGCGAGCGAAGGGCACATCGGGGAGGCCGATCTGCAGGCAGCTGGGGTCGACCCCGAAGACGAGTTTGCAGGTCATGTCAAAGGTCAACCTTAGGAACACGTCGTGTAGGTCACAGCGGGCGCCGGCGTCAGCAGCGTGCGCTAGGAATGGAAGGAGGCTCTTCTCCACCTTGTCACGGCTGCACCGTGCAGAGAAAGAGCGGAAACGGGGGGCGGCCATCAGGAGCTGGGACTTGGCACGCTGCCGCTGCCAAGACTCACCGTCGGCGTTGAAGATGCCGTGGCCCAGGACGTCGAAGATCTCCGCGAATTCCTCGCCCTTGGGGTAGTTGAGGAAGTTGGACGTGAAGATGTGGCGCACATTGGACGGATCGCAGGTGACGAAGAACCGGACGCCGGCTAGCCCCGTATGACCTGCGAAGTTGTGGCGTGTGCCGGCGAGGATCACGGTGGCCCAGTCATGGTAATTCGGTCGCCTCAGGTCAGCGATCATGCCGAAAAGATGGCCCACCAATGGCCATTCGGTGGGCTCCTCCTTGCATGTTTTCTTGGACTGGAGATGACGGTAGTACAAGAGGAAGCAGCAAAGGAGAGACAAGGCTCCTACGAACCAATCCATGGTGCAGTCGAGAAAAGCTTGGATGCAGTGCACCTTCGGTACTTATATCACATGCTTAAGTCATCAATAAATCCCGTTCGAATTTACAGAATCCTACACGCACCCATGCTGGTGACTATCGCAAGAAAGAGATGTCGATGACGCATGAACACGTGGGTGGATTGCAGAGTACACTCTTTGGATGAGATGAGAGGCCGATAGGGTTTGGGGAGGCAAAAAAAAAGTTGATGTCGACTTCAACTTGCCATCTTGCCAACTTAATTCGTTGCGAGAAATCCAAGAACCAGAGAGCATGAAGGAAGAGAATGAAACAAGAGAGATATTGCGCCAATAGTTTCAATCAACGAATATGACCAAGTATAATTAGAACCCAAATATCCAGTGGACGTCAGATTTTTAAGCATGACAAAATGAACGTTTTTCATGGTAACTTGTGTTCATCAAGGATGCAAGATTACATGGCGAGCATGATAAATCCTCATTAGTTTATTTTTTGTCAGAAAATTGCCTTGCTTGTAATCTAAATTTTTCATCATCACACCAATATCAATTCCCATGCAAAACATTCAATTTGCCATGTCTAAAAATCTCACTTCAATTATTTAGCCTTTCCGTATATTGATTTTTTTCATTTGTTTGTAAACTTGCTTCTTCAAATCTAAATTTTCTGATATTTATTTGCGAACAGCAAAGAGGAAGAGCCGTAAGATAGCTTGTTATATATCTCATTTGTCCTACGACTAAGGGATTCTAGAATTTCAACATTGACCCGCAAGGACATGAGCGCATAGGTAGGCAGCAGGATTCATGAAAATTCTCGATTGCCGGCCCTAGCATCTAGCGGCAATGAGGCAACGGCGAACAGGAGATAAGACCATGCTAAAATTATCACAACAGCCACCCTCGCAATTTTTTTTTATCACAACAGCCCACACGGGGCAACAACGGCCGGCCTGACAATTGCCTGGTCTCACATAGGAGAAAACTGGTCAAGGAGACAGAAAGAAGGCCTGACCTGATGGCAACTCATTGAGACGGCGTAGAGGCATCTGGCTAATATCTTCGCATTCGTTAGTGGCACAGCTACAATTCTTAGTGACATGCATGAAATATCCGAATGGAATAGTGGCACCACTCCGATTTTCCCTTCATTAATCCAAAAGTTACACAAACAGATCTATCACTTGTTTTTACATATCTCCTTGCAAATCTAGTGCATCAGGTGCAACAGGCAAGTGTACCAAGGGTATTCTTGTAATAGTTTACTTCTTTTAATATTTGGCTTTCGGCCTAAAAATAGTTCAACCGACGAGTTGATGTGTGTTGAGTTCTTTATTGCTTGCAAGATTGCTTGAAGAGCTTACATACTTTCGCCTTGTTTTATAGTGGATTGATATAACCTTTTTTTTGCGAGAAGGATTGATATAACCTTATGCGCGCCATCAATTTAAAAGAAACTTGGTTTTCTTTTATAAACATCTGCACTTAATTTGAAGCCTAAGAGAGTGTAAAAGAGGAGACGGTAGACGTGACCGAGGCGGATAGAGTTTTTGAGTAGGTTGTTTGCCAATAGTTGAGGGTTGCTTTCAACGCCTAAGCAGATTTCTGCAAGCCAGTGGGACAATTGGCTACGCAATCTCGAGCGATAGACATTGGTATATATGCATGATTTGTGACACCTAACATTCACTAACGTTGTTTTCGGAAGCGGTTGGCTCGTCAATCTTGAGCAAGCACTGGTACTTTTGAGCGTGACAATACAATACATGTTCTGACGGATTCTCCACGGCGCCAACCGTACCTGCGTTAACAGGTTATGGAGCTGTTGGTACTTGGCTCTTTGATCTGGAGCTTTCATGCTTTTGCGTGTGACCTTTCTGTGTCATCCTGCAAGATAGCTTCGTCATTCTAGCGCATGCTGGTGCTTTTATTTTTACCGTGGACATTTTTTAGTGCAGGTGCCTCTCAAAAAAGATATACTCCATCCGTTACCTAATGCAGTGCCTATAATATTTTTAGAAAGTCAAATTTAACGAGCTTTAACCAATTTATAGAGAAAATTATTTACATTTAGAATACCGAATACACAACATTATACACATCGTAAGACGTATTTTCAGTACATTATGGAACGGAGCGAGTAACATTCAGAACAACCATCCACAAGTTGCCATAAAAATTGTTATGTTTCCTCCATGGGACCCACAAGTTTGCCATGTCTGGCACCAATTCCTGCCATGGCGACAACACGTACACCGGCTACCAGCTGTCCCAGGTAGGAAAACACCTAGCCGGCACGACCAGGAATAACTGGCCATGATTCGAACGCTCTGAAGTGAAGCCACCGCTGCTGTTCAAGGAGTCCCTCTGTGCTCGTCGGGATTTCTCACGCACTTCAGTTTCGCCAGTTTCTTCAGTGTAAGAAGGAGCAATAGGGGAGAAACAGGCCGTGTGTTCATGTATCCGTCGAGTGTTACAGGATGTAGGTGTGGCCACTATGCTAACAACCTCCGTAACAAACTCATCTAGATAAGCTCGTGTGATCATGCACTAGAGACTAGGACTGGTAGTTACGGGGAGAGAGAGAGAGAGAGAGAGAGAGAGAGAGAGAGAGAGAGAGAGAGAGAGAGAGAGAGAGAGAGCTACGTTGGTTCAGTTTCAACATGTTCAGAAAATTCAGTTTGTTGGTTTCGCCGAAGTTTCAGTTGTTAGCTAATTTCTCGCCCACGTAGCCGCTCGTGCACGTTGTCCACTTCGTCACATCAGTCATGCACATAGCCCACCTCGCCGCTGCACTCGCACACATCGACGCCCGGGGTTGTTGGCCGGTCCATTTGGTCCCGTCGGTCTGGCTCGGGCTTCGTCCGTGCCGGTTTGGTCCCCCAATATAGAACCGCTCGCCTACTCGGTCTGGTCCGGTCCGGCCCACCGACGGCCGGTACAAACGATGGCTCGGACCGGCCCGGACCGTGTACACCCAGAATTGTGGGCCTGGTGAGGAGACCCGATTGACTGTAAAATAAAAGAGGAGACTGGGTTGAGCCTTCATCTACGTTGGGCCCATCATCAGGGATCGCTTAGCATGGTCATACTCTTTTACTTCCAATCGACCAATATCTCCTAACAACTTCATGATAATATTCAAGATTTGGCATGGGTGTCGCTCCCTGATTAGTCCAAAGTTGCATCACTTTTAACTTTTAGTTTTGTGCCATAGTCCTAGGATTTTCGGTATCTTACCGCATTCGTGCCCCATTTTGATTAATTTCACCAGGATCTTGATTGGAGCATTAAAGGAGAAATCACAAGTCTATGTGTGAAAATCACATTGATTGGGTTGATGGGAACCTACCATAAGAAAGTGCGATCAAACAAAGCAAATCCCAGCCGAAACAATGCTTCTAGGAAAGAAGATGGAACCTGGTACTCGTACCAGGTAGCGTCGCCTGCCTATGGTTGACTATTTTTCCCCGGTGTCTTCGGGTCACGAATGAGAGTGATAGAGAGATCAATTTTTTTTCCAGAACCAAGAACCCTAGCCCCCAGAAGGGAACCGGAGGATGAATTAATAGAAGGGCTCCACTATGCCATCAACGCGATCAAGGAGACTCCAACATCAACAATCGTCATCACCATTGTCGCCATCTCCCTATTCATCTCTTTGTAACACCAGACCCTAGTTGGATTCCTACATGTATGACTTTGATCGTTCATCCATTATTAGCATGATTATCTCTTTGATGTTTGTTGTCTCTAGGTCCAAGTAAAACTCCTACTTCTCGTGGAAAGGGAGGAACCCTAGTATGTTTAGGCGCTGAACACCGATAGAATTCGACATCCTCTTTGTATGTTTATGTTAATAATATTTTAGAAGTTGGGTGACGTCAACCACTAAACATTTTCCCTTAGGGACATGAAGGTTACTACTGTCAATGCGATGGTGGGTTTGCGGAGGTACTGCAGTGACATAAGCTATCTCCCTCCTTCCCTGACCACTCAATATGGCATTGCCAGAGACCGCCTTTAACTATGTCCACGAGGAGACCCTTAATCACTGTTGTAGTACCCTGCATGTGAGGAGGAACTGTGGTGGCGTATGTGATATGTGGCTGCGCATGTATGCACAAATTGGACTTGGCTCTGCCCACTTATGGAAACATACATAGTTGCTTAGTTCACTACAAAACGTGTGCTATTCTGTGACGAAAATCCTCATGATGAAAAACGAAACGTCGCCTAAGATCACTTTCTGTGATGGTTTTTCGAGCGTCTTAGCAACTTTGGGGGCGTTCAGACCGGATTTAAGGTGACACATTTCGCCGTCACTAGGCATGTGTATATTTCATGCTGATTTGTAGTGTCACATCAAATATTGGACGGGTTGGAGAAAGGATAAAAAATTGGTGCGATCGGGTTCACAACACAGTATCTGGTTTTCTTCCATGGTAGAGTTTTAAACATATTACAATCACACTTTTAGGGGCTATGAGTTGAAATGCTCGTATCGGAATCCGTTGACTTTTTTCATACATGCTCTCATTGTACTGGATTACGAAATGAATTATTCATTATGTAATAATGCATGGGTGGAAAATATGAATATATGATAACAGAGAGTAATATAAAATTAGGAAAAAGTCCAAAACAAACCTTGAATTTTTAGATGAAAGATAAATCAAACCCTGAACTTCAAATCCCTAAAATTAGCGCACCGAACTATCTAATCCCGGTCTATATTAAACCTTGAGCGCGTTTTTGAAGGGATTATCAACATGGTAGCAGGTTAAACCGGGATTGTTGGCGATTGGGCCGGCGCACCGAATGCAAAATGTGTTTTTCTATTGACTTAAAAATACCAAAAAGACAATACTCACGGGAAACGAACTTGAGATCTGGCGCTGCTGAACTCGTCGTGTAGCCACTTCACCTGATAACTGTTTGTGACAAATGTGAAATGTGGTAGCATTTAACCAGACTAAGCATCGAGATTTGAAAACATTTTCTTGAAAATAATCAACGATTTTGAAATTCGGATATTCTTAAAAGCAATAGACAATTTTCAAATTCCAAACATGTTTTGCAAAAAAATTAATAATTTTTGGAATTACATTTTTTTAAAAACGCAAACAAATTTTCAAACATGAACTAGTTTTTAAATCCCTGAATATTTTTTATACATGAACCATTTTTAAACATGATTTTTTTTCAAATCACTAACAATTTTTGAAACCTGAACTAAATTTTAAAGTAATTTTTTTAAAACATGAACATTTATAAAGAAAAACATATTTTGAAACCTGAACAATATTTTAGAATGTGAACAACCTCTAAAGAACTTACAAATGGGAAAAAATTCAGGTCTTAACAAATGAATGTTTTTCAAAAACTGTTCGTAACTCCAAAAAATGTTCAAATTTAAAAAAATGTTTGGAACTAAAGAAATTGTTTTTTGGTTGTAAGAATATCCGGATTTCAAAATTGTTGACAATTTTCAAGAAAATGTTTCAAAAAATTACAAGATATGTTTTCAAATCTCCACGTTGCGTGTGTTTAAATATTTTTGTGCTTCACTTATGTTACCAATAGCCATTAGTTAGAGATGGCTTCATAAGAATAGGTACTCTTCTTTTTCAACGTTTTTATGTGGTGCGGTTCGGAAAAAATGTTGCAGAAAAAAAAGCTTCGCTCCTGCCTTATGGGCCAGCCCAGTATGGCCGCAGCCAACCATCCCAGGTTCAACGTGTCATATCAACGATCCCTGTTTGGGAACACACTCAAGGATTAAAATAGACCGGGATTAAATAGTTCAGTGTGCTGATTTCAAGAATTTAAAGTTTAGGATCTGATTTAGCTTTTGTCTATTAGTTCAAGGTTTGTTTTGAACTTTTTCCATAAAATGAAAAGTTCTAAACTGTCCTTGAAATAGTGTACCTCAAGAGCAAAGTGACCGCCAAATCTGATGGCAGCACTACAAAACTGTTTTTAAGGTTAAAGCAAAGCTTTATTACGAACACATGTTAGGCACATTACAATGACAGCAGCCTCGGCTGGTACATCATCCTCCCATAAAATTAACCATGGGCACATCAATACCAACACTAGCATAAAACATGACATAGAGGGTGACGAGACAACACGACAAGAAAAAGAAGACATGAACTTAGTATTGATTACACCATATCGCTCAGTTCCATGATCCGCAGAGCTAAATTGATTTTTTTCAAGCAGGTGAGATAATAAACCCTCAAAAATACTAACGCCCACATGTGTGGTAATTTTACAACTCACCCACATGCGTGGATCATCGTCCAGTTAAATTTGCATGAATCTTGACACACCGAGGCAGTTTTCGCATGCCACGTAGGACGGGGCTAGTGTGTGGGTGTTGGAGAGTTCGCCCACACGCCCTGCAACATGCGGCTTACCAGCTGCGTTGTGTGGGCGAACTAGTTTCTGCCCACACAGGCACCACCTAGTCCACGGGCGTGTGGGCGAACTACTTTTCACCCACACGACACTCGTACATTGTTGGATGGCAACTGCTGTTACGCGTACGTGGCAACTAGGTAAACACACACGGCAACTATGATTCGTTGCTAGACGGTAACTGCAATTGTGTGTACGTGGCAACCAGATAAACACACATGGCAACTACGATTAACCATACATGACAATTATGATTGGACAACACATGACAACTAGGTAAAATACACAATGCAACTACTGTTTGACCATATGTAGCAAGTAGTTAATCACACACGGCAACTATGGTTTGTTTACATGCGACAACTACCATAAATTAGACATGGCAACTATAGGTAACCAAACAGATAGAGTTGCCATGCTTTTGCAACTACATTTGCCATCCCGAATAACTACATCCGTCATTCCGGATGGCAGCTAAATCGCCATCTCGCGGATACCTAACGTAGCTGCGTCAGGACGTGTGGGCATTTTTGCTTCGTGGCACACGCATGGAATGAAGATGAGTAGTATTTGTTGGGCGTGTAGCACGGAATAGCTACGCCCATATGTATGGACAATTCTAATGTTTGTCCACACACTGCCCATATAGGTTGCCTCCTGCTCACACCACACACGGTGTGTAGGCGGACGTCTAATGCCACACGTGTGGATGTTATCGGCGTCCTAAACCTATTAATTTTCGAACCTGATATGCTCCATAGCGCGCAACACGAGCTTGGACTTCCTGCTGACGGCGATGCCAAACGCCTCAGACATGTCGAGCTCCTGCGGTCTCCCGCCGCCGGGGAGCTCCCAGTTGAAGTGGTAGAGGAGGCTGGCGAGCAGCAGCTCCATGTTGGCGAGGCCGAGCGCCACGCCTGGGCACATCCTCCTGCCGGACCCGAAGGGAAGATACTCGAAGTGGCCGCCCTTGAAGTCCATGGCGGCGGTGCCACTCTCCTCGAACCTCTCCGGCTTGAACGCCTCAGCGTCCTCCCAGTAGGAATCGTCCCTGCCCAAGGCCCAGGCGTTCAAGAGAACCTTTGTACCCTCGGGGATGTGGTAGCCCATCACCTCGCATGGCTCCCGGCACTGCCGTGGTAGCAGGAAGGGCAACGGTGCGTGCAACCGCAATGTCTCCCTGATCACCAAGTTGAGGTAGCTCAGCCGCCCGCCAGCGAGGTCACCCTCCACTAGCTTGCTCCGTCCATGGAGTGCCTCTCGCACCTCCGCCTGGGCCTTGTGGAGAACGCGCGGGTTCCTCACCAGCTCCGACATGGCCCATTCCAGCGTTGTCGACGAGGTCTCGCTCCCGGCTACGAACATTTCTTGGACCACGGTGGTGATGATGTCGGTGGTGAGGTCCAGAGAGCACTGCGCCCCACCGTCCTTCTGCACCCTCAGCAGCACCCCGAGAAGGTCCTCCGTGCTCTCGCCGGCACCGTCGACGCGCTCGCGGATGAAATCGTCCATAATCGCACGCGCTTTGCGGTTGCACCGCTCGGTCTCCCGGAGGGCGCCGCTGAGCCAGCGCGCCAGCGCTGACGATGGGTAGAGGTCAGACAGGTTGAAGCC
Organism: Triticum dicoccoides; assembly: GCF_002162155.2. Classification (NCBI taxonomy): domain Eukaryota; kingdom Viridiplantae; phylum Streptophyta; class Magnoliopsida; order Poales; family Poaceae; genus Triticum; species Triticum dicoccoides. The sequence goes on along the minus strand of NC_041382.1, from coordinate 2,834,776 downwards.
ACCGGCAAGCTTCACCGACCGGTCGAGCACGTGCAGGAACTCGTCCCGCCGCGGGCATCGTCCGCCGACGGCCGACCGCACCACGATGTCGTTGACCGTGCGGGTGATCAGCTGGCCGATTTCTACCACCGTGCAGCCGCCACCGCGAGCGCACTCGTCTGTGATGTAGCCGATCAAGGCGGCGACCTCGTCTTCCCGGATGTGGCGGAAGGACAGGACGCGGCGTGCGCTCATGAGCTCGAGCAGGCAGATGCGGCGGAGCTGGCGCCACAGGTCACCGTAGGGGGAGAAGAGGATGTCTTGGCCGCCGCGGCTGAAGATGTCCAGCGTTGGCGTGAGGTGGCGGCTGGCGAAGGCTGCGTCATGCGTCTTGAGGACCTCCCTGGCAGCCTCGGCAGATGAGACGACCAGCGTGGGCACAGCACCGAAGCGGAGCAGCATGAGCGGGACGTGCTTGCGAGAGAGCTCCCGCAGGACACGGTGCGGCAGGTCGCCATGGCGCGACAGCAGGAAGTGGTGGAGGCTGCCTACGAGTGGCAGCTGCCATGGCCCCGGCGGCAGCCGCTTTCCCGCCGGAGACGAGGTGTAGATTTTAATGACAAGTAAGAAGAGTACGATGATTAAGGGGACAACGGACCAGAGCAACGGTAGTGCTGCAGGCTCCATTCTTCTTGCGTGTGCCTCTTTACATCGAATGACCACGTCCTGAATTTAAATGGCTCGATTGGTGGATCGCAGAGAGCTGTTGTTTATTAGTCAACGGGATTGCTAAACCTCAGACTTAACCAAGTTTAGTCGATGCTATATTCGTGGAATCTTACACGGAGATCTGTATAAAATTTTCTTAATTTTTTGTTCTCCTTTATATGTTTTCTCACTTGACTAAAACTTGATTAAGTCTCAGTCAACTATGATCTAGCCACACCCCTGATCAAATCACGTTCAGAAGTTTGAAACAATCAGGTGTCTAGAAGCCTGTAAATAATGTCCACCGGAGGCCAAGTCCATGATCTTTCTCATCGTTATCAGCCTGCAATAATGTCTACGGCATTCCTTTTGGTTGATTTTTATCCACGAGTGAGCTCCCGCAGTCCACGGAAAGTATAATATGCCAACTCAAGCTAGCAGCCATGGTGGTCAAACTGACCGTTTCTCTTACTTGAACTCGTTATTACATGCTTGCCCTGATGTATGACTACACCTTTGTTTAAAACATTTATTCATTGGTTTCCAAAACATTTAGCTGCTTCTCTTATTGTTTTAGTGTCATTGTTCGTATAGCAGCAGCAGCAGTAGTACACCCTCTCCTGCTTGCTTTTGCCGGCTTTGCCGCCATCCTCCAAATGCGTTTTTGAGATTAACATTGATCACGTGTTAGAGCAATAATATATGACATGCAAATTACACGACAAGTGGCTCTCACAAAACTTACACCCCATTCGTTACCTAATGCAGTGTCTAATATTTTTAGAAAGTCAAATTTAATGAATTTTAACCAATTTATAAAGAAAGTTATTTACATTTAGAATAGCCAAAGGCAGTCTAAAAAAATGCATTAGGCCATAGAAAGGTGGAGGGAGTAGCTAATTTTTCCTTTAGGAGATCTCAGCTCTTCGAATGATTGGAGGGAGCCCCGCCTCCCCTTGGTTGGTGCCAGCTGGCCCAAGAGTGATTGGATAACTTCCTTTTTTTGTGAGAAACTTCCAATCTATTCATCTTCAATCATGGGAGTACAAAAGATAACAGAAGTAATAAAAATTACAACCATGTCTGTCGCCGCCGTCATCGCCCCTCCCTCACCGGAGTCGGACCAACATTGTTGTAGTAGACAGTCGGGAAGTCGTCGTGCTAAGACCCCAAAGGACCAGCGCACTAGAGTAGCAACCATCGCCGATGAAGAAAGTCGTAGATCAGAAGGATCAAACCTGTAAACACCTAAATGAAGACGAACGGAGACCGGATCCAAATAGATCCACCGAAGACCAGCACCGACCAAATCCCGCAAGATCTGAGGGAGACAAATCTCCACACGCCCTCCGACGATGCTAGACGCACCATCGGACTGGGGATAGAACATGAGAGACATTATTCCTACTAAAGGACATCGCCGCCGCCACACATCCCCAACCAAGATGCTGACTCTAACAAGAACGAGAACGGGGTCCCTCCCGCCGGCGGGGGGCCGAGATCCTCAGCACCTCCATGGCCTAGAGGCCATCGGAAGATGGGACGGAACGACGGCGGCGCCGACGGGAGGAGAAGAGCTTTTCTTATGGAGGAGGAAAGAGATAAAGATGGGAAAACTTCCTTAAAGAGTCGGCGGAGGCAAGCAGAAGAAGAACGTTGAACCCCTCACCCTCCAGCTATCTAGATTCACAAGTTGATGTGCCTTGTATATAACATTTATTCAATTTGACCAAAAACAACAGCTAGCTAACTTGACACGCCAGGGTGCTGGCTTAAAAATAAATAGCAATTTGAAAAGTCAAAAAATTTCATTGTTGCCGCGAGCAACAAGCAAGTAACAACTCCCGCTTATTTATATGAATCAACCAATACGTAGAGTTGACTGCAGAAAATAGATAGGACTAGACCAAGTATTGGTGCCCTTGTTTTAATTTATACTAATAGATACCCCGCACATTGCAACAGGAAATTGAGAAAAAAATGTCTTGAGCGTATAAAAAATACATATAATGCAACCATGATTGAAAAATATATGAGACCATGATCATTTAGATTATGCACATAGCGTTTCTTCTACAATGGACGCATAAGAAAGAAATCTATAGGTCTCATCCATTGAGATTTTGCATGCGTTGGCAGTGAAATATTGTTCTTGAGTTAAGAACCTTTTTTTGCCACATTTCCCCCCTTTTCTCCAGTCAGTATAAATGTCATAGTAAAAACTCGAAAATAAGAAAATAGCTAGACCTAGTCACGCTAACCTCAACCTTAAAATGAGATGTACATATTTTTCTAACCCACAGTCAGTTCCCCTCGACAGAAGTTTTCTACACAACCAGCAATATGCACGCCACAGGCAGCCGTCCATCCAGCCGCATCCTGGTGGACATCAGCGCACATGTGTTCGAGACAACGATCTACACGCTCACGGCGCGGGCATGGCAAGTTCCACATCCTAGATAAGGTGATATTCGGCGTGGTGCACTACCACGGCCTCCTCGGCTGCATTCGTGCGGCTCGTGTCGGCAAGCTCAACATGAATATATAGGATCCGTCTCGTCATGTCCGTGCTGAAAGGGTGGGTGCCGGTAGATCGCCTGGCCCGGTGATGCCGCGCTCGACCGATGGTGCCACGTCATGCATGGCCACGAAGCTACCGTTGAGGTGTACAACTAGATGCTCAAGGAGCACCAGCAAGTCTGCCTGGCACATTTGCAATGCAATCTGCGATGGGGAGATTAAGCATACATCTAGCACCTTCTTGGCCTTTTGCTTGGTAATGGAAGTCGCAGAATTAGGAATGGTCAATGCTGCTATTTCATGTGTATTTTTCATGCCGTTTCATGGAGATGAATGCGTGCGTGGATCGTGGGGCGGCAAGGTTCAAAGCAAAGTAGGAGCAGGGTGTTACCTCTCTGGTAAGACTCAAACCAAAGCAGGAGTAGGGTGTTACCTCTATCACGAGGGCTCGAACCTGGGTAAACGTCGTGTATGCAATCCCCTCTTGTACTTCCGGTCTTGCGCATCACCCTATTGGGATTACTGAAAGTTTTCAGTATCGTCATTAAGAATAAATTTTCCCATATATCAACAGAATTTCTCTCTGCTAACAAGCCACCAACAGGCCACAAAACTAGAGCAACGGAACTACTACTAATTGACGAAGCTTACATAGGTAACATTTAATGAGGTAGCTACTGTTAATGATGTGATCATAATCTTTTTCTTTAACATATTAATATTCAAGTTCCTTTTGCGGGGTGATTAATATTCAAGTTATGTTTACCGTGGGTTTCTCAGTGATGCATTGAACTCGCTTTCCCCTTTCTAGGTTTCCTTGGTGTCAAATGAACTGATGTATATTTGTTATGCAAGTAACGGAAAGGGGTTATGCCCGGTTCAAAAATAATAATTCAAGTTATGTGCATACTAATTGTCTAATTTATCTGATCTAGTTCTGATCTTGTTTTGGCAGCCAAGACAGGTATAGGGGAAGCACACATGTTCCAGATGACCCAAACTTGCACAGACATGTTCCCCGTGAAATAAAGCAAACTCCAAGCTGAACGTCTACATGGCCTATACCAATGGCGTTGCACAGGACGTAAACAAACTTGCACCGAAATAAGTAATGCACTATCTATTCATCTGCCGAACTATTGTCACCAAGAATCTCTTACTTTTCTTATCGTTGTGTTAAAATCCAACTGTACGGAATCATCCATCTCTCGTTGTCACCACGTGATCGAAAAAGATGGTGAAATAGTTAAGAAAAGTACTCGAATTTTATGGAATAGTTGATTTCCCTGCCTAGGAAATATTCAATTTTCTCTTCCAAGCCAATATTCTTGTTGGACTAGTTGAACTTTACAAGCCTTATAAGTTTTTTCCAACAAAACTATGTGGCAGATAATAGCATCTCAATAATTAAACAAGGCCACAAGATATTGATAAAAAATTACTTGATTTTATGGAATAATTGATTTCCCTATCCGGGACATTGAGTTTCTCTTCTGTATCAATATTTTATGTAAGAGGGTTAGCGAGGAGACAATTGGTGGAATCGCTTGTTGTATTGCTGAGCCTCGCAGGCTAGTATATAACTATATGTAGATTACAAGACTTAAAGGGTAGGAAGCCTCTACAGGAGATAATTTAGGAATAGTATAGGAAAGATTACATGTTTTTTCAAAAGAAATATGTCGGCAGATAATGGTCTTGGAGTAACCATGCACGTCACACGGCGGACACTGGCACAGCACGGAGTGGCGTAGCAAGATTCAGCACAGTGCCATAGCAGTCCTCGAGGTCAATATCTTCGGGCGCCATGCCATCAGGGGGAAAGTATCCGGTGCACCGGGGCTTGTGGTGCTACCGGTGCACCGGACTATCATATTGCATTTAAAATTGTTTGAAAAAAATTGAAAAAAATCAGCACATTCTTAGAACATCGATCTATATTGTCGCAAAATTTCAAGTCAAAATTCAAAATATTTCTTGAGGTAAAAAGATCACAAAGTTGACACTAAATAGTACATAACATAAGTTGGGCTTTAAGATTTGGCCCATTATCACATTGATGCCAAATTTATCATTTTTGTATCTCATGCAATGTTTCGAATTTTGAGTTGAAATTTTGCGACAACATAGACCAATGTTATGTCAATATATTGCATTTTTTTCAGTTTTTTTTTGAAATATTTTCTAACGTGATACGGTGTCCGGTGCACCGGTAGCACCACAAGGACCGGTGCACCAGATACTTTCCCGGTTGTCGAGGTCGCTCTCCTTCACAAAGTCACTGGACCTAACTCCAACGCACGCTGCGAGCTCATTGCGCACCTTATCCATCTTCTCTGGGTGGCACAGTAGCTGCGCCATAGCCCACTGCACTGTCACCGTGCTCGTGTCACTTGCAGCGATGAACATATCCTGTACAGAAATAAAATAAATGAACATTCCACATACATACAATATTTGTAAGCAAAACAAGTACTCGATGAACGTACGTACTGTTAGGAACGTGATGATTTCTTGCCGAGTGAGCTTGGACATGGCGTGCCGCTCGAGGAGAATGTCCAGCACGTCGTTGTTCTTCTCACTGCCACTGCCACTGCCAGTTCTAGCTAATCGGCGCTGAACGATCTCTTGGTCAAAGAAGTTGAACAGTTTGGCGAGATTTATGGAGATGCGGCGACGCGAGCCGAGGAGGTGGTCAATTGGTGCGAGGAATGGGAAGGCGTCAGAGACGTTGGATTTTGACCACTCCTCTAGTACCGGCACTATGAGTCCCCTGAAAGGTTGGGCCCCCGGTGCGTACGTGCAAGTCCACCACATCCTCGGAGAAGAGGATGTTGGATATGACATTGAGTACCGTGCGGTTCACGGTCTCCCTGATTATGACCGGCATGCCGGTGCCAGAGCATGCCCTCAAGTACTCGGTGAGACGCCCTGCATGGCATTCCAAGATGGGCCGGATCGTGTCCAAGCCCCGACTGGATGAGAAGCGGGCGCCCATGATGGCACGGTCCTGCTTCCACAGCGGGTTCGAGCTTGGAAGGAAGACCATGGATGTCGCGCCGTATGACAGGGCCATGTAGGAGAAACTCTCTTTCGGGTGTGTTTGTGCAGGATGTGCACCACATGAATGGCGAGCACGGAGCACCGTCGTTGCTACTATAGTAGCCAGCAACGCAGAGAACCACATTGTTGGCGCTAGCTAGCTGTGTGGAGAGTGCCCTCATGTGTAGTACGTATTTATACATGATGATCTGCGCACCACGTTAACCACGTTTCACGCCGCTCCCTATCTCGTGCCAATCACGCACTTTGACAAGTTGGCACACCACGTGAACCACGCTTCGCATATTTTAATTTTGATGATTCGGTAACAAAAGGTAATCCGTGGTGCAATTGTCTTTTATTTCTTTTCTATTTGAAATTTGATTCGCACTGACGGCTCGAGAGCCGGGTCAGATATATTCATATCTGTCGATGTGTATCTAATATATTGCAGCTGGTTGCTCTGTCGTTCTCTAGCTCCCTAGGCTGATTTAAATTTAATTAATATTTTTAGGATTAGCGGGAGGTGCTTCTCTAAAAGTTCTCCACTTACAGAAAGATTGCTACCGAGCATCTTTACAGTTAGATCTTTGATGGTGCGCGTTGCTGCGCCCGTCTATTTTGACACTTAGTTGTTAGGAATATAAGGCAACTTGTATACATTTGTTTACTAACTCCACCAAAAAGTTAAGTGTCGTGGTTTTAGTTTAAATTTGAATTGAAACCACTTATTTTTGGAACGGAGGTAGTATACTGGATTTTCTCGCACAATTTTGCAATTTAAGTGATATGCTTCCATCTACATTCATGCCATAGAGGATATAAGTACATCATATAGAATAAGAATCGTATCATATAAAAATAGTTTTTCATAGGTGCTTATCATGAAACATTTGTGCAAGAGTAATATTAACAATGTACCATTTTAGGCGAACTTAGAATTTTGTATTAATTCCTTTGCACAGGAGAAGTTTAGATATTTTGAAAGAATAAATGTTTCACTACGCCTATAGAAATGAAGATATATAATTCACAATATCAACATTGAATCGTCAAGTTATAGGAAAGTTTGCCAATACGAAGATAGCTATGCAGACCCTCATCTTTAAATAGCACATTCTAGTACAATTTTATTTTCCAAAAACAGAACCAATGTGCCCAATTGCTCATAATGTAGATGCCACCACATAGCCAAAGTACAAAGTTACTGCAAGAATGGAGAAAGCCCACACATTGGTACTACTAGCGCAATTTTTTTAATCATTTTCCATGCGCAGCAGCCCTTGTCTTCGGTCAAGTAGACTGAGCACCATAAATCACAAAGCTATCAAATTTTTGCAGTAAAACAAATCCGTAAATTCACCAGACCAAATACACATATGATGGGTGATATTAGCAAAGTTACCACTTGTGCATCAGAAAATGGGACCAGTGATCATACACGTCAATAATTTGAAGTTACAAAACAGAAGTCATGAAGAGAAAATTAAATAGCATGTAAGGCGAGACCATCTGAGGCAAGCAGTCACAAAAATCACCTAGCCACCTAGGTACAAAATAATTGAAATCATCATACCAGAGAAATTTCTGATGAGATACAGATCATCTTATTTTCGGACGATAACACAAATGGATTGGTCCCTCGCCCTAGTCATACATGTTCGATATGATCTTACGTCTCTTCCCTGACCAAGGGTTGAAACCTGAAACATCATCTCATCAGATAAACTTATTCAATCGATTGACACAACCACATAGGCAAATTACAGCCTAAATTAGAGAAGGAAGCTCCTGATTAGTAGTTCAACTTCAACAACTCCTCCTCCATGGTTGACACATGAGTAAAGAGGAAAATAGAACTTACAGCCTGGGGATGTTGTAAAAGGTATGCATGTCTGCATGTGAAATATGAAGACACTTCCCCGTATATGTCAATTCAACATCGGCTGAAAGAAGTACCATATACGCTACTAATACCACATAAGAATAATGCAAAATTGAGCATACATACTGTTCTATCACCAGTATAATGTAAATAAGTTAAGATAGAGGAAGTCTCTCTGATCTGTCGGTCCAGCAAAGAGACTAACACAAATTAGAAACTTCATGAATCACGAGCCATCTGGATTCAAAAGAGAGAGGAGGAGGTGGTGGTGGAGGAGGAGGGGTTGAGATCCTCTGCAGTACTGTACGGTGCTGTAGTGCGGATGACATGTGGGGTCGGGTCCACATGTGGAGGAGGACTGACACAACGGGGAAACAAACTAGCGACCAACACGTCGACCATGGCTTCCAGAGGAGTTGCAGATGTAACCAGGGGAACAGGGAAGGAGCAGTTGCACGATGCGGAATTGCGGATTATCGAGGGTCGAGTAAATTTTTTTTTTGAGGATCTGGATCGAGTAAATTAAGAAGATGAATCGGGGGTAGTAACCGACCTACAATTATGGCTTCGCTTGCCAGTAATGGTTGTAGCAATTATGATTTGCATCTTCAATTCCCGACGAATCGACTCCAATCGTGGCCGATGCTTGGTTTCCCCCACGGCCCCGTTTCGTTGTATGGCAGGCGTGGTGTCATGGCGAGCCACTCTCCGCCCGACCGTGGGCTCGGCCCCAGGCGAGGTGCAAGAGCTGCGGAAGATGTGTTAATACTTCTTTCCACGGTTAACGCATCACATCTAGCCCATCTGGGCCAAATTGATGACAAACGTCCAAATTAGTTATCGGAGCAGCGGCCCTTGTGCTCAGCGTAACAAAGCCCAGGCGGGAGCACAAGGGGCATCTGACGCATAGGAACTCCCGCAATAGTGCATCCAACGGTTAAAATTGCTAATGGTCTGATATGGCTGAAAAAGTGCTCGGTTATAATTTCTTTAAATAACTAAAATCCAGTTTGATAAATATTTTCGAAATATTTTTAAAATAACACAATATTTCTGAACTACTAGACTATTTATTATCATGAAATACTAACCCGATAATCAAAAGAAGAAAAGGGGTCGGTCGATTGAAACTCTAATACTTTTGCTGATGTCACCTTAGAGATTAATAAATAAACATAAAATAAAGAAAAACAAAAAATCTAAAGAAGAATGAAATTAGTGGCATCAGTATTACACTTAAAAATCAGGAATACATAAAACAATTAAGAAAATGATGAAAAAAATAGCACACAATTTTACACAGAAAATTCACTTTTTCGTAATATGCAAGAACAAGAATTTAATAGTGAAAGTTTCCCAAAATAAAGTTTTCGAAGAAAGAATAGATTAGTGGCATTAGTAAAATTAAATCAAATAGTGACAAAATTTGCATATGATTTACACAAGAAGTGCGTATTTTTATATTATGAAAGAGTAACCATATAATGGTAGAATTTTTGCATAAAGTAGTTTTCTAAGCAGGAATGAATTATTGGCATTGATATGACCCTTAAAGAAAAAAATGACAATAATTTTTTTCTAAGACAAAATAAATTAGTGGAATTGGAATTACACTTTCAGAAGAAATGAAATGAAGTAAAAACTAAAATAAAATAAAATAATAAAGTTTTCTACGACATAATGAATAAGTGGGATTCGTATAACCCTTTCAATAGAACGAAAATGAAAAAAATAATAAAAAATAAAAAGAATAATGTTTTCTAAGAAAGAATAAATTAGTGGCATTGGTACAACCCTTCCAGAAGAAATAAAAAAAGAAAAATATTAAAATGATCAAGTTTCGTGAAGGGAGACAAAATTGGTGAAAATATTTTTTATCCAGGAGTTGCACACAATTTACACATGAATTACGCTTTGTTATAATATGCAAGAATAACATATAATAGTGATTTTGTGCAAAAAAACAAAGTTTCTAAAAAGAAAGAATGATTAGTAGCATGTGTATTTGATCCATGGCATCTCTATTTCTCCAAATCAAAATAATGAAGTTTTGTAAGAAAGAATGAATTACTGAATTACTAGTAATGGAATTACCATTTAAGAAGAAAGATAACAATGACGAAATTTACACACAATTTATGCACACATTGCACATATTATAATAAGAAAGAATATGAATATAATTGTGAAATTTGCGCTAAAACACTGTTTCTTAGAAAAATATTATTATTTTGATTTTGCTTTTGTAGTTACTTCTTTTCATTCTTTTGATTTTGCTTTGGTAGTTTTCTAAGCAAGAATGATTTAGTTGCATTGATATTACCCTTTAAGAAGAAAGAAATTATAAAGTAATCAAACAATAACAAAATTTACAGACAATATATGCAAAAAATTGCGCTTTCAATAATATGCAAGAATATGCATATGGTAGTGGAATTTTCACAAAAGATACAATTATAATGAAACTGCACTGTTTTAATAGTATGTAAGAAATAAGCTCATAATAGTGCATTTTTCACAGAATTACAATTTATACACATATTATAAATTACTTACGCGTATATATTTTATCTTAACCCAACATCCAAAATATACCCATAAAAAACTACAACAAAATAGAAGCAAAAATGCACACAAATAGCCTTATAAGAAAACACTTAACAGGCTTCAAGACAACAAGAAATTGACTGACGCAAAATAAGGGACAATCAGAAAACATGCAGCCCAATACATGACAACACACACAACAGGGAAAAAACAACTAGAACGCATCTTGGAGCAGGAATCAACGGTTAAACAAATTGTCTGACCCAAAAATTAAAACTCAGTCAGCTGACATGTAGCTAAAGTGAGAAAATATTAGTGCAATCACATATTTAGCTTTTTCGTCGTCCCTTTTCCTTGGCGGCTAGGCCAAACTCTCCATTCAGGGTTCGCCGGCGAGCCCATAGATTCGCCTTCCTTCTGGCTTCCACTCCGGTGCCCGGCCACGTGTAGAGGAATCCCGCCATCTTCACTCCGGTTAGTAGCTTATAGGTTATGACTTTTTAGTCCATGCAAGTATGATCACCACTTTACATTATGGCACGTATGTGGGTAGAAACATTGAAAACGATACATATTGAAAATATTAGTTCAAATTAAATTGAGTGCAACGTGCTCAGGCTACATGGAGCCTTTTAAAAAAACATTCAAAAATCATATTTCAAAAATCCAAAAAATTCTGACAAAAAATTCCAGTTTGAAATATATATGTTCTTATTTTTTACAGTTGTTTGGATTTTGTCTATTTTTTTTCTTGTTTTTCGGGTGTTTTTTGTTTATTCTTTTTTTGTCTGAAATGTGGACCACAGTTGTGCTTCCCCATCAACATAGTGAAGCATGATTTTGTTTCCCCAAAAAGTGAAGTCCAGTTCTGCTTTCACATGGAAGCATACCTATGCTTTTTCTGCTTCCCTAAAAGTGAACCATAGTTGTGCTCCTCGCGTGAAAGCACATATGTGCTTCCATATAAAGCACAAATGTGCTCCTTTATGTGAAAAAGTAGAATTGTTCTTCCCCTAAAAGTGAAGCACGGTAAGTATAACTTTTGAAGCACGGGTTAATACAGTTTTGAAGCACAAGTACTATGGTTTTGGAGCACATATTTTTTCCCCACAAAAGATACATTGAAACCTATCAACATGGGATCACGTTTTAAAATGTTGACGCGAGGATTGCAGCTGTGAAAACAGTTCAAGATTTGGACATGTGGTTTGAGATTTGTAAATCAAATGTACGGAAAAAGAAATAGAAATATCTAACCCACCTCGCCACGCGCATGGGAAGAAATCCTATGAAAACTCTCCAATTGCAAAAAGTGTTGCACATGCGGTGTGCCACTTGTCACCACCAAAGGAGATGGGAGTGACCTTTACAAGGGGTGCCCCTTAATTAGTGATTTCGAGGAGAGGGATGAGGGACGGCTACCATAGGCATGTGAGAGGGAGGGTGGTAGCAACAGCAGCCGGGCTACCACCAGCATGTGTACACTAGAGTGAGGGAGGGTGAAGGTGCCATGTACCGGGGGCACACTTGCAGACTGTAAGTCGACCCATCAGGGTGCTATCGACTTGTACTCCAAGTCTTCAATCTAGGTAGACTTACTTAGGCTACAAGCCATGGAAACCGACATGAACCTATGTAATTTTACCCCTGGTCCACATAAGGATGTAGGGGAGTTTCGAGTCAGCATCCTGAAAGGCTACATCAATACAGATCGGACATGTAGGAGTAATACGCTTGGTGTAAAGCAAGAGGAAGTTGAGATCATGGAGAATTTTTTTAGTTCGGTGAATGATAAATTCACGTACATCATTAGCACACTCGAGCAGCTTTACTACATCAACGAGATGACAATACTAAAGGCGGAAAGACATGGGGAGAAAATGCCCGTGGCTATCGAGAATGTAAGGGAGGAGGTGGTGACGAAGTCATGTCCTCACACATAGATTGGGAGGTCCCATGTAGCAAAGGAAAGCGTGATGGTGGTGAAGGCTCAAGCAACACAAAGCGCGGCAGACACACCAGAAAAGGAAAAGGAAAAACACGTGAGTTGGATGTGTCCAAGGTCTAGTGAAATAATTGCAAAGAGATGGGTCACTTTGTGAAGGATTGTCCAGAGCCTAACAAGAGGGAGGTCGAGGCAAATTTGGTGAAGCGAGCCGGGAAGATGAACGTCCAGGTCTTCTGATGGCCAAAGTTTATGATCCCGTCCAAACGGTGGTTGTGGAACCAATCGAAAGGTGCTACTTCATGAGAAGAAAGTAACACCTAAGTTATCCGGAAATCCTATGGTATTGTAGTATGTACACAAAGATGCCAGTAACCACATGACGGGGTGCAAAGAGAAATTCCTCGAGCTGGAATATCATTTTGAAGGCTCGGTAAAATTCGGTGATGGTTCAACTATGTAGATTTGCGGGCAAGGTTCTGTCCTCTTTGAGGGTATCATAGGCAAAGATCGCATACTCACTGGAGTATAATACACCCCGCGGCTTCACAACAACATCATCTCATTGGGAAACTTGAGGAGAATGGATGCAAGGTGGATATTGAGAATGGAGTGATGACGATCTTCGATAACCTCTAATACATGCTAGAGCATGTAAATCACATGCGGAACAAGCTCTCTATCCTCAACCTTGATCCATCACAACCGGGATCTTGCCTTGCCAACAGATCTCGGTGACAACATCGACAACGAGGTGCATAGTGATAATGACAATCAAGATGATGGTCATGGTCATGATGACTATGCCAACGATGCGGATGCTGACGACCTAACATCTACCATGCCCGAGACTCTGTCGTCTTCCTCAAGTTCATCGATGCCAACACAATTTGTGTCGTCTCCTTCGCAAGCCACAACTGACTCCTCTGGGCCTTGTCGCTTCAACACCCTCAAGAAAGTTTAGAAGTACGTGAAGCTAGTTAAGCTCGAGTACTCTGGACTATGTTTGCTCGGAGTTGAGGAGTTGGGGGACTTTGTAGAGGCGAGAAGAAATCCTAGCTGGAAGCATGACATGGATGAGGAGATGAAGGCAGTTAAGAGCAATGACACGTGGACTTTGGTAACCCGATCTTTGAACCAAAATGACTCAAAGGGTGCTATCGCGAAGTACAAGGTAAGACTGATCGCGGAGGACTACGTACAATGCCAATGAGTTACCTATGAGGATGTGTTTCCACCGGTTGCTCGTCTCGAGACATTGAGGCTGTTCCTAGCTTTGGCAGCACAAGATGATTGGAAGGATTATAATATGGATGTTAAATCTTCTTTCCTCAATGGTGATCTCACAGAGGAAGTGTAAATGAAACGACCCCTCGACTATAAGAAGCAAGGCAAAAAAGGAAAGTTTAAAAGCCCAAAAAGGCACTTTACTGTCTGAAGAAAGCGCCAAAAGCTTGGAACTCAAGGTTACACCAAAGTTTGGTCTCGGTCGGGTTCAAACCTGCTAGTTGGAGTTTGCCGATGATCTAATTATCACCGGAGATATTGATAACCCACAAGTATAGGGGATCAATCGTAGCCTCTTTTGATAAGTAAGAGTGTCGAACCCAACGAGGAGCTAAAGGTAGAACAAATATTCCCTCAAGTTCTATCAACCACCTATACAACTCTACGCACGCTTAACGTTCGCTTTACCTAGAACAAGTATGAAACTAGAAGTACTTTGTAGGTGTTTTTGGATAGATTTGCAAGATAATAAAGAGCACGTAAATAAAAAGTAGGGGCTGTTTAGATGAAGACACAACGAAGTTAGTTTTAGTAGAGAGCTTGTTGTCACACAAGAAAGTTGTTTGTCCCTAGGCAATCGATAACTAGACCAGTAATCATTATTGCAATTTTATTTGAGGGAGAGGCATAAGCTAACATACTTTCTCTTCTTGGATCATATGCACTTATGATTTGAACTCTAGCAAGCATCCGCAACTACTAAAGATCATTAAGGTAAAACCCAACCATAGCATTATAAGGCATCAAGTCCTCTTTATTCCCATACGCAAACAACCTACTTACTCGGGTCTGTGTTTCAATCACTCACGCCATCCACCATAAACAAATCATGAACATATTGCAGACCCTACAGCGGGGATCCCTCACGCTTGCGCGACACGGAGAGCACCATAGGACAACAACAATAATAAAACATGCAACTCAAACCAATCACGATCATCAATTAACCCATAGGACAAAACAGATCTACTCAAACATCATAGGATAGCCTTACATCATTGGGAAATAATATATAGCGTTGAGCACCATGTTTAAGTAGATATTACATCGGGTAAAAGAGAGGTTACACCGCTGCAAAGAGGGGGGAAGAGTTGGTGATGATGACGGTGAAGTTCCTGGTGTAGATTGCGGTGACGATGATGGCCCCGGCGGCGTTCCGGCGCCACCGGAAGAGAGGGGGAGAGAGCCCCCCTTCTTCTTCTTCTTCTTCCTTGACCTTCTCCCTATATGGGAGAAGGGTTTCCCCTCTGGTCCATGGCCTCCATGGTGGCGGAGGGGCGAGAGCCCCTCCAAGATTGGATCTGTCTCTTTTTGTTTCTGCGTCCCTGATTCTGCCCTTTCATAATTTTTTTATTCATGGAGATCCGTAACTCCGATTGGGCTGAATTTTGGACAGGATTTTTATCCGGATATTAGCTTTCTTGCGGCGAAAGAAGGGCACCAACCGCCTTACGGGGTGGCCACGAGGGACCAAGGCGCGCCCCCTGCCTCGTGGCCCCCTTGGGCATCGTCTCGCGTTGATTCTTCTTCCCAAAAATCACATATATTCCAAAAAAATCTCTGTGAGTTTTTATCCCGTCTGGACTCCATTTGATATGGATTTACTGCGAAACAAAAAACATGCAACAAACAGGAATTGGCACTGGCACTGGGCACTGGATCAATATGTTAGTCCGAAAAATAATATAAAAAGTAGACAAAAGTATATGAAAGTTATAGAATATTAGCATGGAGCAATCAAAAATTATAGATACGACGGAGACATATCAGATATCACGTAAGAAATTGAAGGTTTCAAGCCGCAAATTAAGAAGAAGTTTAGCATGAGCAATCTGGGGACAGTAGCTATTACTTAGGTGCTGAAGTGAACCAAAGCTCCAGAAAATTTCCCTATGTCAATTTAGCTTATGGCGTCAAGTGATTGGACAAGTGCTGCATGACATATTGCAATGAGATGCAATTTCCAATGGACCAACATCACAAGTTGAGCAAGATAAGCTCAAATCCGCCAATGGACACCACAATGTATTGAAGCATTGTGACTAATATTTGTGCTTACTTCTAGAAGGATCTCTTCATGGCACATGAAGGAAATATGCCCTAGAGGCAATAGTAAAGTTATTATTTATTTCCTTATATCATGATAAACGTTTATTATTCATGCTAGAATTGTATTAAACGGAAACGTAATACATGTGTGAATATATAGACAAACGGAGTGTCACTAGTATGCCTCTACTTGACTAGCTCGTTAATCAAAGATGGTTATGTTTCCTAACCATGAACAAAGAGTTGTTATTTGATTAACGGGATCACATCATTAGGTGAATGATCTGATTGACATGACCCATTCCATTAGCTTAGCACCCGATCGTTTAGTATGTTGCTATTGCTTTCTTCATGACTTATACATGTTCCTATGACTATGAGATTATGCAACTCCCGTTTGCCGGAGGAACACTTTGTGTGCTACCAAACGTCACAACGTAAATGGGTGATTATAAAGGTACTCTACTGGTGTCTCCAAAGGTACATGTTGGGTTGGCGTATTTCGATATTAGGATTTGTCACTCCGATTGTTGGAGAGGTATCTCTGGGCCCTCTCGGTAATACACATCACATAAGCCTTGCAAGCATTGCAACTAATGAGTTAGTTGCGAGATGATGTATTACGGAACGAGTAAAGAGACTTGCCGGTAACGAGATTGAACTAGGTATTGAGATACCGACGATCGAATCTCGGGCAAGTAACATACCGATGACAAAGGGAACAACGTATGTTGTTATGCGGTCTGACCGATAAAGATCTTCGTAGAATATGTAGGAGCCAATATGAGCATCCAGGTTCCGCTATTGGTTATTGACCGGAGACGTGTCTCGGTCATGTCTACATTGTTCTCGAACCCGTAGGGTCCGCACGCTTAAGGTTTCGATGACAGTTATATTATGAGTTTATGAGTTTTGATGTACCGAAGTTAGTTCGGAGTCCCGGATGTGATCACGGACATGACGAGGAGTCTCGAAATGGTCGAGACATAAAGATTGATATATTGGACGGCTATATTCGGACACCGGAAGTGTTCTGGGGAAGTTTCGGGTAAAACCGGAGCACCGGGGGGTTACCGGAACCCCCCGGGGGTTAATGGGCCTCATGGGCCTAAAGTGGAGAAGAGGAGGGGCTGCCAGGGCAGGCCGCGCGCCCCCTCTCCCCCTAGTCCGAATTGGACAAGGAGGGAGGGGCGGCGCCCCCCTCTCCTCTCTCCCTTCCTTCCCCCTCTCCTACTTGGACAAGGAAAGGGAGGGGAGTCCTACTCCCGGTAGGAGTAGGACTCCTCCTGCGTGCCTCCTACTAGGGCCGGCCGCACCCCCCTTGCATCCTTTATATACGGAGGCAAGAGGCACCCCATAGACACAAGTTGATCCATGTGATCATATTCTTAGCCGTGTGCGGTGCCCCCTTCCACCATAGTCCTCGATAATATTGTAGCGGTGCTTAGGCGAAGCCCTGCGACAGTAGAACATCAAGATCGTCACCACGCCGTCGTGCTGGCGGAACTCTTCCCCGACACTTTGCTGGATCGGAGTCCGGGGATCGTCATCGAGCTGAACGTGTGCTAGAACTCGGAGGTGCCGTAGTTTCAGTGCTTGATCGGTCGGGCCGTGGAGACGTACGACTACATCGACCAAGTTAACGCTTCCGTTGTCGATCTACAAGGGTACGTAGATCACACTCTCCCCCTCTCGTTGCTATACATCACCATGATCTTGCGTGTGCGTAAGAATTTTTTTGAAATTACTACGAAACCCAACAGTGGCATCCGAGCCTAGGTTTTATATGTTGATGTTATTTGCACGAGTAGAACACAAGTGAGTTGTGGGCGATATAAGTCATACTGCTTACCAGCATGTCATATTTTGGTTCGGCGGTATTGTTGGATGAAGCGGCCCGGACCGACATTACGCGTACGCTTACGCGAGACCGGTTCTCCCGACGTGCTTTGCACATAGGTGGCTTGCGGGTGACAGTTTCTCCAACTTTAGTTGAACCGAGTGTGGCTACGCCCGGTCCTTGCGAATGTTAAAACAGCACCAACTTGACAAACTATCGTTGTGGTTTTGATGCGTAGGTAAGATTAGTTCTTGCTTAAGCCCGTAGCAGCCACGTAAAACTTGCAACAACAAAGTAGAGGACGTCTAACTTGTTTTTGCAGGGCATGTTGTGATGTGATATGGTCAAGACATGATGCTAAATTTTATTGTATGAGATGATCATGTTTTGTAACCGAGTTATCGGCAACTGGCAGGAGCCATATGGTTGTCGCTTTATTGTATGCAATGCAATCGCGCTGTAATGCTTTACTTTATCACTAAGCGGTAGAGATAGTCGTGGAAGCATAAGATTGGCGAGACGACAACGATGCTACGATGGAGATCAAGGTGTCGCGCCGGTGACGATGGTGATCACGACGGTGCTTCGAAGATGGAGATCACAAGAACAAGATGATGATGGCCATATCATATCACTTATATTGATTGCATGTGATGTTTATCTTTTATGCATCTTATCTTGCTTTGATTGACAGTAGCATTATAAGATGATCTCTCACTAAATATCAAGAAGTGTTCTCCCTGAGTATGCACCGTTGCGAAAGTTCTTCATGCTGAGATACCACGTGATGATCGGGTGTGATAGGCTCTACGTTCAAATACAACGGGTGCAAAACAGTTGCACACGCGGAATACTCAGGTTATACTTGACGAGCCAAGCATATACAGATATGGCCTCGAAACATGGAGACCGAAAGGTCGAGCGTGAATCATATAGTAGATATGATCAACATAGTGATGTTCACCAATGAAACTACTCCATCTCACGTGATGATCGGACATGGTTTAGTTGATTTGGATCACGTAATCACTTAGAGGATTAGAGGGATGTCTATCTAACTGGGAGTTCTTTAAGTAAATTAATTGAACCTAAATTTATCATGAAACTTAGTACCTGATAGTATCTTGCTTGTTTATGCTTGATTGTAGATAGATGGCTCGTGCTGTTGTTCCGTTGAATTTTAATACGTTCCTTGAGAAAGCAAAGTTGAAAGATGATGGTAGCAATTACACGGACTGGGTCCGTAACTTGAGGATTATCCTCATTGCTGCACAGAAGAATTACGTCCTGGAAGCACCGCTGGGTGCCAGGCCTGCTGCTGGAGCAACACCAGATGTTATGAACGTCTGGCAGAGCAAAGCTGATGACTACTCGATAGTTCAGTGTGCCATGCTTTACGGCTTAGAATCGGGACTTCAACGACGTTTTGAACGTCATGGAGCATATGAGATGTTCCAGGAGTTGAAGTTAATATTTCAAGCAAATGCCCGGATTGAGAGATATGAAGTCTCCAATAAGTTCTATAGCTGCAAGATGGAGGAGAACAGTTCTGTCAGTGAGCATATACTCAAAATGTCTGGGTATAATAATCACTTGATTCAATTGGGAGTTAATCTTCCGGATGATTGCGTCATTGACAGAATTCTCCAATCACTGCCACCAAGCTACAAGAGCTTCGTGATGAACTATAATATGCAAAGGATGAATAAGACTATTCCTGAGCTCTTCGCAATGCTGAAAGTTGCGGAGGTAGAAATCAAGAAGGAGCATCAAGTGTTGATGGTCAACAAGACCACTAGTTTCAAGAAAAAGGGCAAAGGGAAGAAGAAGGGGAACTTCAAAAAGAACAGCAAGCAAGTTGCTACTCAAGAGAAGAAACCCAAACCTGGACCTAAGCCTGAAACTGAGTGCTTCTACTGCAAGCAGACTAGTCACTGGAAGCGGAACTGCCCCAAGTTTTGGCGGATAAGAAGGATGGCAAGGTGAACAAAGGTATATGTGATATACATGTTATTGATGTGTACCTTACTAATGCTCGCAGTAGCACTTGGGTATTTGATACTGGTTCTGTTGCTAATATTTGCAACTCAAAACAGGGACTACGGATTAAGCGAAGATTGGCTAAGGAGGAGGTGACGATGCGCGTGGGAAACGGTTCCAAAGTCGATGTGATCGCAGTCGGCACGCTACCTCTACATCTACCTTCGAGATTAATATTAGACCTAAATAATTGTTATTTGGTGCCAGCGTTAAGCATAAACATTATATCTGGATCTTGTTTGATGCGAGACGGTTATTCATTTAAATCTGAGAATAATGGTTGTTCTATTTATATGAGTAATATCTTTTATGGTCATGCACCCTTAAAGAGTGGTATATTTTTATTAAATCTCGATAGTGGTGACACACATATTCATAGTGTTGAAGCCAAAAGATGCAGAGTTGATAATGATAGTGCAACTTATTTGTGGCACTGCCGTTTAGGTCATATAGGTGTAAAGCGCATGAAGAAACTCCATACTGATGGACTTTTGGAACCACTTGATTATGAATCACTTGGTACTTGCGAACCGTGCCTCATGGGCAAGATGACTAAAACACCGTTCTCCGGTACTATGGAGAGAGCAACAGATTTGTTGGAAATCATACATACAGATGTATGTGGTCCGATGAATATTGAGACTCGTGGCGGATATCATTATTTTCTCACCTTCACAGATGACTTAAGCAGATATGGGTATATCTACTTAATGAAACATAAGTCTGAAACATTTGAAAAGTTCAAAGAATTTCAGAGTGAAGTTGAAAATCATCGTAACAAGAAAATAAAGTTTCTACGATCTGATCGTGGAGGAGAATATTTGATTTACGAGTTTGGTGTACATTTGAAACAATGCGGAATAGTTTCACAACTCACGCCACCCGGAACACCACAGCGTAATGGTGTGTCCGAACATCGTAATCGTACTTTACTAGATATGGTGCGATCTATGATGTCTCTTACTGATTTACTGCTATCATTTTGGGGTTATGCTTTGGAGACGGCCGCATTCACGTTAAATAGGGCACCATCAAAATCCGTTGAGACGACGCCTTATGAACTATGGTTTGGCAAGAAACCAAAGTTGTCATTTCTGAAAGTTTGGGGCTGCGATGCTTATGTGAAAAAGCTTCAACCTGATAAGCTTGAACCCAAATCGGAGAAATGTGTCTTCATAGGATATCCAAAGGAGACTATTGGATACACCTTCTATCACAGATCCGAAGGCAAGACTTTTGTTGCTAAGTTTGGAAGCTTTCTGGAGAAGGAGTTTCTCTCGAAAGAAGTGAGTGGGAGGAAAGTAGAACTTGACGAGGTAACTATACCTGCTCCCTTATTGGAAAGTAGTGCATCACAGAAAACTGTTTCTGTGACACCTACACCAGTTAGTGAGGAAGATGATGATCATGAAACTTCAGAACAAGATACTACTGAACCTCGTAGATCAACCAGAGTAAGATCCGCGCCAGAGTGGTACGGTAATCCTGTTCTAGAAGTCATGCTACTAGATCATGATGAACCTACGAACTATGAAGAAGCGATGGTGAGCCCAGATTCCACAAAATGGCTTGAAGCCATGAAATCTGAGATGGGATCCATGTATGAGAACAAAGTATGGACTTTGGTTGACTTGCCCGATGATCGGCAAGCAATTGAGAATAAATGGATATTCAAGAAGAAGACTGACGCTGACGGTAATATTACTGTCTACAAAGCTCGACTTGTCGCAAAAGGTTTTCGACAAGTTCAAGGGATTGACTACGATGAGACCTTCTCACCCGTAGCGATGCTTAAGTCTGTCCGAATCATGTTAGCAATTGCCGCATTTTATGATTATGAAATTTGGCAGATGGATGTCAAAACTGCATTCCTGAATGGATTTCTGGAAGAAGAGTTGTATATTATGCAACCAGAAGGTTTTGTCGATCCAAAGGGAGCTAACAAAGTGTGCAAGCTCCAGCGATCCATTTATGGACTGGTGCAAGCCTCTCGGAGTTGGAATAAACGCTTTGATAGTGTGATCAAAGCATTTGGTTTTATACAGACTTTTGGAGAAGCCTGTATTTACAAGAAAGTGAGTGGGAACTCTGTAGCATTTCTGATATTATATGTGGATGACATATTACTAATTGGAAATGATATAGAATTTCTGGATAGCATAAAGGGATACTTGAATAAGAGTTTTTCGATGAAAGACCTCGGTGAAGCTGCTTACATATTAGGCATTAAGATCTATAGAGATAGATCAAGACGCTTAATTGGACTTTCACAAAGCACATACCTTGACAAAGTTTTGAAGAAGTTCAAAATGGATCAAGCAAAGAAAGGGTTCTTGCCTGTGTTACAAGGTGTGAAGTTGAGTAAGACTCAATGCCCGACCACTGCAGAAGATAGAGAGAAAATGAAAGATGTTCCCTATGCTTCACCCATAGGCTCTATCATGTATGCAATGCTGTGTACCAGACCTGATGTGTGCCTTGCTATAAGTCTAGCAGGGAGGTACCAAAGTGATCCAGGAGTGGATCATTGGACAGCGGTCAAGAACATCCTAAAATACCTGAAAAGGACTAAGGATATGTTTCTCATATATGGAGGTGATAAAGAGCTCATCGTAAAAGGTTACGTTGATGCAAGCTTTGACACTGATTCGGACGATTCTAAATCGCAAACCGGATACGTGTTTACATTAAATGGTGGAGCTGTCAGTTGGTGCAGTTCTAAACAAAGCGTTGTGGCGGGATCTACATGTGAAGCGGAGTACATAGCTGCTTCGGAAGCAGCAAATGAAGGAGTCTGGATGAAGGAGTTCATATCCGATCTAGGTGTCATACCTAGTGCATCGGGTCCAATGAAAATCTTTTGTGACAATACTGGTGCAATTGCCTTGGCAAACGAATCCAGATTTCACAAGAGAATCAAGCACATCAAGAGACGCTTCAATTCCATCCGGGATCTAGTCCAGGTGGGAGACATAGAGATTTGCAAGATACACACGGATCTGAATGTTGCAGACCCGTTGACTAAGCCTCTTCCATGAGCAAAACATGATCAACACCAAGGCTCCATGGGTGTTAGAATCATTACTGTGTAATCTAGATTATTGACTCTAGTGCAAGTGGGAGACTGAAGGAAATATGCCCTAGAGGCAATAATAAAGTTATTATTTATTTCCTTATATCATGATAAACGTTTATTATTCATGCTAGAATTGTATTAAACGGAAACATAATACATGTGTGAATACATAGACAAACGGAGTGTCACTAGTATGCCTCTACTTGACTAGCTCGTTAATCAAAGATGGTTATGTTTCCTAACCATGAACAAAGAGTTGTTATTTGATTAACGGGATCACATCATTAGGTGAATGATCTGATTGACATGACCCATTCCATTAGCTTAGCACCCGATCGTTTAGTATGTTGCTATTGCTTTCTTCATGACTTATACATGTTCCTATGACTATGAGATTATGCAACTCCCGTTTGCCGGAGGAACACTTTGTGTGCTACCAAACATCACAACGTAAATGGGTGATTATAAAGGTACTCTACAGGTGTCTCCAAAGGTACATGTTGGGTTGGCGTATTTCGAGATTAGGATTTGTCACTCCGATTGTCGG
The DNA here is from genome assembly GCF_002162155.2 of Triticum dicoccoides. NCBI lineage: Eukaryota > Viridiplantae > Streptophyta > Magnoliopsida > Poales > Poaceae > Triticum > Triticum dicoccoides. Next base: position 2,811,311 of record NC_041382.1, on the reverse strand, counting down.
AGAGGTATCTCTGGGCCCTCTCGGTAATACACATCACATAAGCCTTGCAAGCATTGCAACTAATGAGTTAGTTGCGAGATGATGTATTACCGAACGAGTAAAGAGACTTGCCGGTAACGAGATTGAACTAGGTATTGAGATACCGACGATCGAATCTCGGGCAAGTAACATATCGATGACAAAGGGAACAACGTATGTTGTTATGCGGTCTGACCGATAAAGATCTTCGTAGAATATGTAGGAGCCAATATGAGCATCCAGGTTCCGCTATTGGTTATTGACCGGAGACGTGTCTCGGTCATGTCTACATTGTTCTCGAACCCGTAGGGTCCGCACGCTTAAGGTTTCGATGACAGTTATATTATGAGTTTATGAGTTTTGATGTACCGAAGTTAGTTCGGAGTCCCGGATGTGATCACGGACATGACGAGGAGTCTCGAAATGGTCGAGACATAAAGATTGATATATTGGACGGCTATATTCAGACACCTTAAGTGTTCCGGGGAAGTTTCGGGTAAAACCGGAGCACCGGGGGGTTACCGGAACCCCCCGGGGGGTTAATGGGCCTCATGGGCCTAAAGTGGAGAAGAGGAGGGGCTGCCAGGGCAGGCCGCACGCCCCCTCTCCCCCTAGTCCGAATTGGACAAGGAGGGAGGGGCGGCGCCCCCCTCTCCTCTCTCCCTTCCTTCCCCCTCTCCTACTTGGACAAGGAAAGGGAGGGGAGTCCTACTCCCGGTAGGAGTAGGACTCCTCCTGCGCGCCTCCTACTAGGGCCGGCCGCACCCTCCCTTGGGTCCTTTATATACGGAGGCAAGAGGCACCCCATAGACACAAGTTGATCCACGTGATCATATTCTTAGCCCTGTGCGGTGCTCCCCTCCACCATAGTCCTCGATAATATTGTAGCGGTGCTTAGGCGAAGCCCTGCGACAGTAGAACATCAAGATCGTCACCACGCTGTCGTGCTGACGGAACTCTTCCCCGACACTTTGCTGGATCGGAGTCCGGGGATCGTCATCGAGCTGAACGTGTGCTAAAACTCGGAGGTGCCGTAGTTTCGGTGCTTGATCGGTCGGGCCGTGGAGACGTACGACTACATCAACCAAGTTAACGCTTCCGTTGTCGATCTACAAGGGTACGTAGATCACACTCTCCCCCTCTCGTTGCTATGCATCACCATGATCTTGCGTGTGCGTAGGATTTTTTTTGAAATTACTACGAAACCCAACAGCACAACCCTGCTCTGAGGTTATGTCGGGCTTGGATCACTGGCATGTAAAATGTTGGTCGTGGAGAATGTGGACCCCATGCTCCCTTTCTCCCACAATGGGGGTTGGCCGGGTGACAATGGAGTTGAAGGATAATTAGGCCCCCATCTAGGATAGCTTCTCCGGTCACCTTGTGTTAGAAGTTTTGGGACATTATCAAGGTGGGTGTATGTTTGTTCTCGGGATATGAATCAATGTGATTAGGGACTACCAAACTTAACTTTGTAATTTGGGTAGTCATTATGCGACGTGTTTGCATGTTGCAGATGTGTGCTATTCTCTTGTCCTAAATGTAATTTGTAGCCTAGCTTTGCTACTAATAAATAAGGGACACCATTTTGCCAAAACCCATACCTCCAGAACATTCTTATTAGTTAACTTCATTCCTTGATTGGCCTTAAAACTGAACTATGTTTGGATCCTAGAAAAGGCAAGGCTATCATCACTTATGAAAAAGCAATGAAATTCTCATATGTGATAATAACAGAGAAGGCGCAACCCAAGTGGATCCCACCTAAGAGTGGCTGGCTAAAGCGCAGTTCAATGGAGCTTTTGCTGATGATGGGAATGCTTGTGAAGTATGGTCCTTAGAGATGACAAAGGCAGTGTCATCTTCCGTCTTGCAGGTCTCTCTTTCCTTGCCGTGATGCTATTGAAGCCGAGTTATGTGGTTGCATGGAGGGCCCCTCTTTTGCCATTTCAAAGAAGTGACTTCCCAATCATGATGGAAATGGCCTCTATAGTTGCTGTTAAGTTGATGCAGGCTTGGGAAGAAGATAGACCAATCTATGCTTCTATCATAAGTAAATTAGGCACCTCATGGGTTTACATGAAACTTGTATTACTCATATTAATCTAACTCAAAATAAAGTTAGCGATAGCTTGGCTAAATTCGCTAGAGTTGAGGGCGGAACTATGACATGGTTAATGTCCGACCCGGATGTTTCTATGGTTCTAGATCATGATGATTGTAAGGACTACGCGGTTGAGTAATACAAAGTTTTCACTCGCAAAACAATATCGGCTTCCACTCCTCCCGTTAGGTGGTCTCTCCTCCAACGGAGGGCTGGGCGAAGCGGAACACTGATGATTGTCGGATTAAAATGGATGAGCGGGGGCAGATATGGTTCTCCGGGACAGTCAGGGGAACATCATTTACTCTTCTTCTCTTGCAGAGATGCCTTGGAGTCTGAATTGTGGGCGTGAACTGATCTTCTTATTTGTGTGGAGATGGACTCAGTATCAACGGTTAACATGACCAATGAGAAGAACACGTGACAGATCAGTTTATGCTTCTTTGGTCGCTGAGATCAAACATTTTGAGGAATCTTGGCACAACTTGTGTTACTCATGTCTCGCGTAGCCAGAATCAAGTTAATGATTTTTTTGGCAAATTTTGCTAGAACTGAACATATATAGAACTGTCGTTTGGTTGGGCTCTGGCCTACAGGAGGTAGTTGAACTTTGTAATGCAGACTGTATTTTGAACACTACTTGAGTAATATCCCCTCTGTGCCAATGGAGTTGAAGGCTAATTCGCCCCTGTCCCGGATAGCTTTTTCGGTCACCTTCTGCTAGAAGTTTTGGGGCATTATCAAGGTGGGTGTATGTTTGTTCTCGGGATTTGAATCAATTTTATTAGGGACTACTAAACTTAACTCTGTAATTTGGGTAGTCATTATGCGACGTGTTTGCATGTTGCGGATCTGTGCAATTCTCTTGCCCTAAATGTAATGAATTTCTAGCCTAGCTTTGCTACTAATAAATCAGGGATGCCATTTTGCCAAAACCCTCCAGAACTTTCTTATTAGTTATCTTGATTTCTTGATTGGCCTTAAAACTGAGCTATCTTCGGATCCTAGAAAAGCCAAGGCTATCATCACTTATGAGAAAAGAATGAAAGTCTCACATGTAATAATAACACAGAAGGCGCAGCACAAGTGGATCCCACCTAAGAGTGGTTGGCTAAAGCGCAATTCTGATGGAGCTTTGCTGATGATGGGGATGCTTGTGAGGTATGGTCCTTAGGGATGACAAAGGCAGTGTCATCTTCCATCCCGCAGGGCTCTCTTTCCTTGCCGTGATGCTATTGAAGCCGAGTTATATGGTTGCATGGAGGGGCCCTCTTTTGCCATTCAAAGAAGTGACTGCCCAATCATGATGGGAATGGACACTATAGTTGCTGTTAAGTTGATGCAAGCTCGGGAAGAAGATAGACCGATCTATGCTTCTATCAGAAGGAAATTAGGCACCTCATGGGTTCACATGGAGCTAGCATCACTCATATTAATCTAACTCAAAATAAAGTTAGCGATATCTTGGCTAAATTCGCTAGAGTTGAGGGCGGAACTATGACACGGTTAATGTCCGACCCGGATGTTTCTATGGTTCTAGCTCATGGTGATTGTAAGGACTACGTGGTTGAGTAATACAAAGTTTTCATTTGCAAAAAAATATCGGCTTCCACTCCTCCTGTTAGGTGGTTTGTCCTCCAATGGAGGGTTGGGCGAAGCTGAACACTTATGATTCTCGGACTAAAGATGGACGAGCGGAGGCAGGACAAGGGAACATCATTTACTCTTCTTCTCTGGCAGAGATTCCTTGGAGTCTGAATTGCGGGCGTGAACTGATCTTCTTATTTGTGTGGAGATGGACTCTTTATCAGCGGTAAACATGACCAATGATTTTATGCTTCTTTGGTCGCTGAGATCAAGCATTTTGAGGAATCTTCGCACAACTTGTGTTACTCATGTCTCGCGTAGCCAGAATCAAGTTAATGATTTTTTTGGCAAATTTTGCTAGAACTGAACATATATAGAACTGTCGTTTGGTTGGGCTCTGGCCTACAGGAGGTAGTTGAACTTTGTAATGCAGACTGTATTTTGGACACTACTTGAGTAATACCCCCTCTATGCCAAAATAAGTGTCTAAAGAGTATAAGTTACATGCAACATCAATTCACAGAAGAAAAAAGAATGGGGCCAGCCGGTGAGGCCCATGAGTCCACCATCGCCCAACCCTTCAACCCACCCCATTCATTCCTCCTCTGCTCTGCTCCGACGAGCCCGGCGGCGACGGCGATGGCGATGAGAAGAATGGAGGGCGACGAGGAAGCTCTTTCTCCCGCCGGCTGCTCTGTCTCCCCGGCCGGCTGGCGTGGTCGCCAGCCCGCCCACTCCTCCGCCTGCTGGGCTGGAACCGAAAGAGAGCGCAGTGCCACCAGGTCAGGTCAGCTTTCATCCACCTGCCTGCGCGCCATGTGCTTGTGCTTATGCCCGTGACGTTCTCTTCCATTGGGACGGACCTAGCGCCGTGCATGTGCTTTCAACTACGTGGTTGCTCCAGTAGTTGTGTACTACGTTGTGCTATGGTGAGCAACCACGCACGAGCTTTGTTTGGGGTTCTAGTGGGTAGTGTCCACTGGCATCATCATCCTCCCTGGCTCACGCTGTCAACGACTATATTGAACATCCCAGTCAGTAATTTTTTTTCAAAAAGGAGGGACTCCCCGGCCTCTGCATCAGAACGATGCATACGGTCACAATTATTATTAAAAAAAGTAGTTCAACAATGTCTTGCAGTCTGCAACAAGATGATAAGCTGGCTCACAGAGAGCAACAGAAACAAAGACAGAAAAGGCCCAAAAGCCACAACCGGCTGGCAAAATATAGATAGGTAGACTAATCGCCTATCCTATTACATGACCGTCATCCAAACCGGTTGAAGATATCCGCGCTACCATCTCCCACCGGAGAGATCCAGTAACCAAACGCTCCCTGGCCTCCATCGGAGTGAGTAAGGACCACATACGGATTAGCGCAGTAGCCCGGAATAAAACCTGCAAAAAATGGATAGTTTTTTTTGACACTTGAAACAGTAGGAGAGGCTCCTACTGTATGTATTAAATTAAGTGACAAAAAGTCTTACAAAGTCATAACCTTACATCCATAGCCATGGTGAAACTATTGGGGAGGGGTAAACACTGGAAAGAGGGAACAAAAGAGTAAAGTTAAATACTATTTACAAAAGAGGACAAAAGGGTTGAAGTTTTTCTCCCACTCTGTAACGAAGAAGGGAAAGGTCATCTCTCAACCTAGCCAGCCAGGATGATTTCGAAGGTGAAATCCCTCTGAAGTGTTTGTTGTTTCTCTCTTTCCATATGCTCCAAGCAGCCTGTAGGAAGATGTCCATGAACATCGGGCTATTCCACGTAGTTTTTGCTTGCTTAATCCATTGAAGTCTTGTACCATGTGTTATCCAGTTAATATTAATATGTGACCAGCACTCTTGGCTAAATGGACAGGTGAAGAAAAGGTGCTCCAAAGTTTCTTCAATAGGTGAAGTACACAACAGACAAGTGTGGTTGTCCCCAATGTTGTAATGTCTCCTCTTGAGCATGTTTCGTGTGTTTAATCTATCGGAGAGGAGTAGCCAGCCGAACACTTTATTTTTCATGGTGACCTTAGATTTCCACAACCACTTGTATGTTTGGTCAGCTCTTATTTCTCTGAAGTAATAGGAGTAATATTGGCTCGCAGTGTAATCTCTTTTAGCCCAAATGCATGTATATTTGTCTTCTCCGTGGGCCAAGGTAATCGGAGTCAGCAATTGCTGAAGGTCCATCAACTCTGCATGTGCCTGCGCAGAAAGGGGAAGATGGAAGATTTCCCCTAATGTGTCAGCCGTTAATAGTGCATGGACAGAGATATCTTCATTTTTAGTGAACAAAAAGGCCCTGGGGTGGCTAGAGGCCAGAATATCATCCATCCAAAGATCTTTCCAAAGTACAGTGGTGCAGCCATCCTGAATTGTGACTTTGGTGATGCCTCTATAAACTGGCATGAGCTTTGTGATGTCTCTCCACCAGAAGGAACCACATGCATCCGTTGCATGTGGGATTTTCGAGGTGTAATATGTGTTCCAGATTAATTCCACCCATGGTAGATCCCAATGATTGTAGAACTTGTGAAGATATTTAAGCAACAGGGCATCACTCTGTGTTCTGAGGTCCAAAATACCCATTCCACCACAATCCTTAGGTTTACAAATCATGCTCCAAGCAGCCAGAGAGTGACATGATTCCCCCTGTTCCGTCTTTTTAGTCCAGAGACATTTCCTTCTGATCTTGTCTAAGAGCTCAATAATGGAGATGGGAAGCTTGAGTGTGCATAGAGCAAAGATTGTGAGCGAAGTGATCACTGAATTTACTAGAGAAAGCTTTGCTCCATACGAAATCATGTTTATAGTAGCTGTTAGGCGGCGCTCCACTTTGCAAACCAAAGGCGTTAAATACTGAACAGATGGTCGTGTGGTCCCCAAAGGCAACCCAAGGTAAGTGAATGGCATTTTGCCAGTCATGCAGCCGAAGATTTGTGCAATGCTGTTATTGAGAGACTCATCACAGTTGATTGGGATGAGAATGGATTTTTGGAAGTTTATTTTAAGGCCAATGGAAGTTGCATAATCCGACAAAATCTTCTTGATCGTGGCCGCTTGTGTTTCACAAGCCGGGAGTATCAGAATTGTGTCATCGGCATATTGAATGACCGGGTAATCTTTTTGGGTTGCACATGGGAAAGGAAGCTGAATATGACCCTGAGCAAAAGCATCATTAATGACAGCTTGAAGGAGGTCGGCGGCCAGCACGAAAATCAAGGGAGATAATGGGTCTCCTTGTCGAACCCCAGTTTTGCAATGGAATTGTCTCCCTAGTACTCCATTTAAAAGGACCGAAGATTTACCTGAGGCCAAAATAGCTTTGATCCAGTTTAGCCATTTATCGTTAAATCCCATGTGTCGCATAATCTCCAACATTGGCTCATGCTCAATAGTGTCAAATGCCTTAGCGAAATCAAGTTTAAGGAGGACAATTGGTTTCTTTGATGTTTGACATTGGTAAATGTACTCAAACGCCCACGCCAAAAAATCCTGTATAGATTTGCCCTTCAAAAATCCATATTGATTTCGATGCACGATTTTTAGGATGATCTTTTGGAGACGGTTGGCAAGAAGTTTCGTAATGATCTTAAGACAACAGTTGAGTAGCGTGATTGTCCTGTAATCATTGACTGAAGTAGGTGCATTGATTTTTGGGATCAGAGTAATGAAGCCCTCATTAATACTCTCCAGATTTAAGTTGCCCTCATGGAATTGATTGCATAGAAGGTAGAAGTCTTCTTTAATCACGTGCCAACAAGATTTGAGAAAGTGTCCAGTGAAACCATCTGGACCCGGAGCCCTATCCGCAGGCATGTATTTAATCACATCGTCAATTTCCTGGTGAGTGAAAGGCACAGTTAATTGGTCCAAATCTTCAACCTTCTTGATCATTCTGGCTAAATCAAACTTCATCTCATGTTGCTGAGAAGACCCAAGCTGTTTTTGAAAGCTTGAAATATAACAGATTCTTTGCCCGCATGATCTTCAACACAATATCCATCATCCGTGGTAAGAGAAGCAATGTTATTTCTCCTATATCTTTCTGAGGCCATCGCTTGAAAAAAATTTGGTTGCTCATCGCCAAATTTGACCCATCTAATAGTACATCTCTTCCTCCAATACTCTTTCTGATAATTAAGAAGCCTCAGAATATGGTGTTTGAGTATGCGGCGAAAATTTGTTTCTGGAGTGGTGAGACGCCTTTTATTTTTAAGTTCATCAAGTTCGAAGAGAGCCCTGTTGGTGTTTTCAATGGCAATAGACAGTTTAGAAATACCTTTACTCCAAATTTTCAAATCACGCCTCAGGTGTTTAAACTTGCGGGAGATAACAGTGGCCATGTTGGTCGAGGGAATTGGTTTGGACCAAGAATTAGAAACCGTGTCCATAAATCCAGGGTGATGTACCCAATACGATTCGAACCTGAAAATCTTGGAGCGAGGAATGGTTGTCTCAATGCATACCACACAAGGGATGTGATCGGAAACTGGCCGGCCAAGAGGCTTTACTAGGGTTTTAGGGTAAGTAGTAGTCCAGTTGGTGCTCGTAAAAAACCAGTCAATTTGTTCTAAAAGGGGGTCCACCTGCATATTACTCCAGGTGTAAGCTCGACCTTTGATAGGCAGTTCCACTAGATTTTGGCTCCTGATATCCCCAAAATCCCCCCGACTTATTACGATTGTCTGGGCCACGAATGAAATTAAAATCCCCTATAAGGAGCCAATCTTCATTGTGAGGGATATTAAGGTCTAGCAGCCACTGTATGAAGTCCCTACGTTCATCACCCTGACAGGGGCCGTACACATTCACAAGGGTCCAATACTGTGCTGATTGAGTGGATTGGAAGCGGATGACTAATGCAAAGTCCCTGGAGGCCACAACAGTGGCAGAGAAAATTGAACTATTCCAAATTGTTGCAATTCCACCCGAAGCACCCCGGGCCGGAATAAATTCAAATTTATCAAAACGTCGCGGACAGCAAGACTTAATAAAGTTATTATCAAATGAGTGCTTCTTAGTTTCCTGCAGACAAACCACAGCACAACCACTAGCCGTAGTGGCATTAAACAGAGCAAGTTGCTTAGGTTCAGAATTTAAACCACGGACGTTCCAACAGAGAACATTCCAGTTCACCAAAAGTACCATGGATAAAGGAGAGAGGATTAAGCACTGGATGAGGATGAAAGAGCATCCTCCGTAACTTCATTGAGCACCTCTTCAGAGAGCTCGACAGCAGGAATAACACATTTGACTGTGCCAACAAGTTGTAGCGTGGCTATCGGGGTGGGCGGTGGAACAGCATAACTGTCATCTTCTTCAGAACGAGCCCTGGACTGTAGAGCCGACAGATTGATCCTGGGCTTGACCTTAGAAGATCTTGGTTTGCTGTCAGTAATGGCTGGGACTTTGAAACCGTCATATTTGTTGGACCTGGCACTACGACGAAGAGAAACAGATGACACGGGCATGGCAAGCTTCCCTTTGCGTATTGTGTCAGCAGAATTTGGCCCCTTTCCACCAAGGGTACTTGCAGAGCTATTTCCATCATTAACCAGGGTATCAGCATTAGGAACCTCAGATGGCCCATTTCCGAAGAGCTGTGAAGTTTCCACAGGAATCTCATCCCCAAAGCCATGAGCAGTTTCCACACTTGGACCAACAGGTGGTGCCAGTTGAATAGTTGATGTTCTATTAAAAGCCAAATCATTTCTGCAGTTCCAAATTGCCCATAACAACGCACATACTCCTACGCGAATTTGTCTAGCTGTTTCGGACTCTATCCCAACAAGCCACGTTCCAAATAACGACCCGACCGAACTCGGAGGAGTAATGTTAAAGGCAACTTGCACCGAGCACCACAGAACCCTCGCCAACGGGCAATCAAAGAAGAGGTGCTTGATATTTTCATCCCGATCACAGAAACTACACCTAGTAGAGCCTGTCCAGTTGCGCTTAACCAAATTATCTTTCGTTAAGATAACTTGTTTATGTACAAACCACATAAACACTTTGATTTTTAGCGGAACCTTAACTTTCCAAACATGTATGGAACTAGGAATAACACTAGAATTGATGACGTCAAGGTACATCGACTTGACTGTGAATTCCCCACAAGTAGTAAGCTTCCAGCACAACTGATCGGGCTGGTGAGTAAGCTAAACCTCCATCAGTCTACTCACGAGATGAAGCCAAGCTTCCCACTGTACTCCAACAAGCACCCTCCTAAACTGAACATTAAGGGGGATGGACTGCAAACTCGTTGCAACCAGAGCATCGCGTCGCTGCACAATGCGATATAACGAGGGATACTGAAGCGCGAGCGGCGCTTCCCCCAGCCAAGTATCCTCCCAGAAGCGAGTACTATTACCATCACCAACAATAAACCTTGTTCTATTAAAGAAAGTAGCTTTGACTCTCATTAGCCCTTTCCAGAACGGCGAGTCAGTCGGCCTGACTGTCACCTGCGACAAAGTCTTTGAGTGCAGATACTTATTACGCAGAATCTGTGCCCAAGTTGCATCCGTCTCAGCTGCTAACTTATAAAGCCACTTACTGAGGAGGCATCTGTTCTTAACCTCAAGATTCTCAACACCCAGACCCCCTTGGTCTTTCGGTCGGCAGATGACGTCCCATTTGGCTAAACCGTACTTCCTCTTAAGTTCATCACTCTGCCAGAAGAAACGGGACCGGTAGAAGTCCAGTCTTTTCCTGACTCCAACTGGAACTTCAAAAAAGGACAAAAGGAACATAGGCAGACTCGTGAGCACCGAATTAATGAGAATCAGTCGGCCTCCATACGACATGAGTTTGCCCTTCCAGCAGCTCAGTTTCTTCTCAAACCGATCCTCAATACATTTCCATTCGCTATTTGTTAGCTTATGATGATGAATGGGGATACCCAGGTAAGTGAACGGAAGTGCTCCCACTTTGCAACCAAACAATTGCTTATAAGCATCTTGTTCCTCTTTGGCTCTCCCAAAACAGAACAACTCACTCTTATGGAAGTTAATCTTCAGGCCAGTCAATTGCTCGAAAAAGCACAACACCAGCTTCATATTTCTTGCTTTTGCCAAGTCATGCTCCATAAAGATAATTGTATCATCAGTGTACTGCAGGATGGACACGCTACCATCAACAAGATGCGGCACCAAGCCACCTACTTGACCGGCCTCCTTTGCCCTACCTATCAGGATTGCCAACATGTCCGCGACAATATTGAAGAGAATAGGAGACATTGGATCACCTTGTCTCAGGCCCTTGTGTGTCTGGAAATAATGGCCTATATCGTCATTCACTTTAATTCCAACACTCCCTTTTTACGTGAAGGATTCCACTTGTCTTCTCCAAGCTTCATCAAAACCCTTCATTCGGAGTGCCTGTTGTAGGAAAGGCCATTTGACTTTGTCGTACGCTTTCTCGAAATCCACTTTGAAAACAACACCATCAAATTTTTTTGTGTGGATCTCATGGAGTGTTTCATGAAGGACCACAACTCCTTCGAGGATGTTCCTATCCGGCATGAAAGCAGACTGAGTAGGCTGCACCGCAGTATGCGCAATCTGTGTGAGCCTATTCGTCCCGACCTTGGTAAATTTTTTGAAACTAACATTAAGCAGACAGATAGGCCGGAATTGCTCAATCCGCACAGCCTCTGTCTTCTTTGGAAGTAAGGTTATAGTTCCAAAATTCAGCTTAAAAAGATGAAGCTGGCCCAAGAATAAATCGTTGAACAAAGGCAAGAGATCTCCTTTAATAATATGCCAACACTTCTTATAGAACTCTGCCGGGAAACCATCCGGGCCAGGAGCCTTATTATTCTTCATCTGGGAAATGGCCTCAAATACCTCTTTCTCAGAAAAAGGAGCGACTAAAATATCATTCTCAACAGCCGTAAGTTGAGGCACATCCTCAATCCTAGACTCATCCAGCGACACATAGTTGTCCTCTGGAGGCCCAAACAGCTGCTTGTAGAAGTCAGTGATATATTGCTTTAAGTTTTCCTGACCAAGAATCGTTCCCTCGTCTTGTTCAAGCTGAAAGATCCTCTTTTTTCTATGCTTACCATTGGCGATCAGGTGAAAAAATTGTGTGTTCGCATCCCCCTGAACAACTCTAGTGAACTTAGCCCGAAGCGCCCACTTTAGTTCTTCCTCACTAAGGATCTCTTTCAGCCTCATTTCCGCCTCTAGCTTTGCATGAAGCTCCGAGGCTGGCATAATCGTGGTCTCGGCCTTTACATCAAGGGACTGAATAAGCAAAAGGAGCTGTTCCTTTTCGGCCTTATAAATCCCACTGAGATGCTTAGCCCACCCATGTAGGAAGCTTCTCAAATGCCTAATTTTATTCTGCCAGCGCTCACGCGCAGACCGACCTCCTGCATCCTTAGCCCATTCTCTGGCTACGAGATCCAAGAAGCCTTCTCTCTCAAACCAAGCAAGCTCGAAGGAGAAAACATTTTTATTTCCCAAATGGGTAGCCTCTCCAGAATCAAGTAATAAAGGCGTGTGATCAGAAATATCACGAGTAAGCGCCTGGACCGTAACATATGGAAATTTCTGCTCCCATTCGACGCTAGCCAGGACTCGATCCAGCTTTTCAAACGTCGGATTTGGCAAGGCGTTAGCCCAGGTAAACTTTCTGCCCGAAAGCTCTATCTCACGCAGATCTAGGCTCTCAATGATTGTGTTAAACATGAAGGACCATCGGCCGTCAAAATTGTCAGTATTCTTCTCATCACTCCTTCTGATGATATTAAAATCACCCCCTACCAGGATAGGAAGTTGTTCAGAACCACAAATCCTAACCAGATCAGCCAAGAAATCCGGTTTATGCTCAGGCTGTGCGGCACCATAAACCGCTACCAAAGCCCAATTAAACCCATCCGACTTCAACCGCACCCTAAACTTAACAGCGAAATCTCCCATGACCACGCTTCGGACTTCTAACGAGTCACATCTAACCCCGAGTAAAATCCCACCCGATCTTCCTCGCGGAGGTAGACAATGCCAGTCAAAATCAATACCCCCCGAAAGAGTATTAAGAAATTGTGGCGAGAAGTTGGCTCTACCCATTTCCGACAAAGAGATAAAGTCCAACTTATGCTCAATAGAAGCCTCAGCAAGAAACCTTCTTTTAGCCAAGTCTTTCAGACCTCTGCTGTTCCAAAAGATTCCTTTCATATCTTGTCATGGAATTTTTTAGCTGTTCGGATCCGAGCACTCCTACGCACTGCGGAATCTGGGTAAATCTTCCGCTTCCATTTGCGTTTAGGAGCATTAAAACTCTGCAGTTGGTCCTCACAACCAGCCACAGAGGTCCGCATTTCCACATTATCTACCCGCTCAACCTCCTCCTCAGGCTCAGGAGACGGTTGAGTCAGATCCGCACAAAGATTATCGAGCGCCCTGACCCCTAGAGTGTCGATCTCAGAATCATTCATAGGTTTTACCGCCGCTAAGTTACGAATCATCTCAAGCGCCCGTTCAGCCTCTAAATCCAGCATATCATTAACCGAGGTTGAGATATCACTATCATTACTACCTAGTGAAATACCTAGTTGATTTGCATTATTAATAATCTCATCATTGGTAAAATGCAAAATAGAATTAGAGGTATTGACAGACATACCAGTAGTGACCTCCACGTCACGAAGCTTGGCCGCCCTCATAGCGCACCGCTGCTGAATGTCGTTCACTTCCGGATGGTCCTGGAGGCGGCTACTCAACCGCCGCCCCTCGGAGACCGGATCCGGAATGCCCCCGAACGCAATCACCTCCTCCCGAGTAGCAGCACTCGAGACCACCAAGCTGGAGGAAGGTTGAACCAGGGCCTCCTGCCCTAGCTCTCCATCCACCCCGTCCCACCGGCCAGGCAATGTGACCGGCGCCGAAGGCAAGCAGGCCTCCGTAGGCGCTCCTGGAGAAGAAGGCCCCAGGACCACCTGCCCCGAGCCCTCTCCGTAAAGCGACACCGGTGCCACCGAAACCAGCCCGGTAAAAGGGGAGGAAGGAGTCGTGGCTAGCAACCTCAGCCTCCCTCCCAAAGTATCAAGCTGCACCGCCCAAAACTCGTCATCTGCAAGGCCCGATGGGAGGGCCGAGGCCGCCTGCCCCACACCCCCATCGACAGAACGCACCGCCTGCTGAACCGGAGGTACGACGACCGCAGTGTAGGACTCCAAAATCACCATCTCCGGACCCCCGCCAGCGAGAGCAACCTCCTCCGCCCCAGCCCTGGCCGAGATCGGCGACGCACCCAGAAAAGGAACCACAGATTCCTCATACTCTAGAGTCGGTAACATGTGCTCGAACACATCATCAGACTCCACCCGCTCACTCCAAAGTCTCGGAGGTGCAGATGCCGGCTCGAAAGACCCGAATCTAAGAGCAGTCATAGGTACCGCGGAAGTTGGTGCAACACCATCCGCAGATGTCTGAGAGTCAACACCTGACGCTTTGGACAACTCTTGCCCACTGTCAGCTGCTGGTGCCTCCTTTAGAGCAGAACCATCATCCCCCTCGTGCATATCAGTGTCCGTCCCGGTGGCCACCTCAGCAAACAGACTCTCATCCTCGAACTCAATGACAAGGTTATAGATGTAACCTCGATATGCCCACTTTACCACCTCAGGCACATACTCGATGTTCAGCACACTAACCAGAATACGGGCAACCCCGTGGGCCCTGGTGAAGTCCATATCCACTCTCACCGGTCTGCCCACCATAATACCCAAGCTGGCCACGACCCGGGCATCCTGCAACGGCTTGGAGGGAGCCCCAGAAAACCGCAACCACACCTGAGTCAGAGGTATGCCCGTAGGCTCAATCCTCTTCCACTCGTGAAACTCAAGCACCCCCTCAGTACCTGGCACCTTGCACATCCCGAAGCTCAGAAGCCTCTGAAGATCGTCAACGGATGGGAACTCAACCCGAAATAGTTTATCCTCCATGGTAACCAACTCCCACTGGAAATCCCCAGGAGCTAACTCTTTGAGCCTTTGAACAATCTGTGCCTCCGACACCTCACCTCTGGCAATTTTGACCAACCCAGTCGTCAAACTCAAAGACTCATCAGGAGCGTCCATCTCCGTTGGAGACTCAAAAAAAGTAAGCTCCGCACAGTACACTCCATACATCATGAGTGATGGTGCCTGATCCCTCAACATCGGGCAGTCCCCCAATTCGTGCGCCGATTTACCACAAGTGCCACACAGCTCAACCACACACTCCGCTATAAAATGTCCCTTGCCACCACATCTATAGCACAACATATGCTCTTTCTTACGCGCCCACTTGGCCGCCCTCTCAGACTCAGTCTTGTCAGACCCCTCCACTATCTCTGTCGACCCGGACTCCTTTCCAGGAATCTCAGCTGAGGCGAGCGCCGAAACCACCTCCATAGCGTGCCCAGACAGAACCGACACCTCAACGACCTCGTCAACCACCATCTGGTCAGTAGCAGGCGGCGGTGGCCGTCGTGGACGGTACCGACCACCCCGGCCCCGCTGGCCACCTAGATGGCCACGATATCCACCCCGTTGTTGGTGACTCGGGCCAGATGCCCCCTCAACAAAGCCTCCTGGGGGCCCCAAGAACGGTCGCTCGGCCGTGCCATCGCTCTGCCAAGCGTAGCCCCGACCACCGCCTGCGAACAAGGATCCACGGTGTTTACCAGCGCCATATGCATCGAAACCATCATCACCCCACTGTCCCTCGGGCGCGGCAGAAGCTTGAGGCGGCGGAGGTTGTTGCGTTTGCACCAGCCCGACCCTATTCGGCGGTGGCTTTGCAATGACGTGAGGCGGCAGAGCCGGCCTAGGTATCTGCCTGATTGATAGCCCGGTTGCAGGTGTCCTCGGCACCGCAGCGCCACGGCCAACAGCCCCCGGCGCGGGAGGCCGGAGACCCACAGGAACCGGGGTGGGCGGCCGAGGAACCTGACCGCCACGGCCCGCCATGGCCACCCCAGCCGCAGCCGGCGCCGGGGGCCGCGACCCTGCAGGGACCGGGATCGGTGGTCGGGGTCCGGTGCCCCCTCCACTCCGGCCCAAAGCCGAGCCACTCGCAGGTACCCCTCTGCCAGCAGGAAGGTTGGGAGCAGGTGGCAGCCCCCGGCCAATCCCAACCCCGGAGGCTGGCGACGGCACGGCACCACGGCCAGCACCGGCCCCTGCGGCGTCGTGGATTGGACCCGGCCGGCCTCAGCGTTCTTCCCTGGCGGCGGAGCTCCCCCGCGACCCGTCATCAGCCCGAGCGGCGGAATGCGCCGCGCTCTCCCACTCCCTGCCGCACGCAGGTTCTGGCTACGTCGACGCAGAACCCTAGCCGGCAGAGTCGAGGGACGACGAAACGATGGAACCGTCGCCCCGTCGTCCACAGCCACAGTCAAAACCGGCTCCACCTAGGCCACATTCCCAGGTGAGACTAGCCCGACCAGCCCAGCCGTGATGCCCAGATCGCCACCCAGCTCCTGCTGATTTGGCACCGGGTTAGCATGGGCCTCATACCCAGCCGACAGCCCTAGCCGGCAGAGTCGAGGGACGACGAAAGGATGGAACCGTCGCCCCGTCGTCCACAGCCACAGTCAAAACCGGCTCCACCTGGGCCACATACCCAGGTGAGACTAGCCCGACCAGCCCAGCCGTGATGCCCAGATCGCCACCCAGCTCCTGCTGATTTGGCACCGGGTTAGCATGGGCCTCATACCCAGTTAACTCCGGCCCAACCGAACTCAGCCCAAGCTCGCACTCGCTCGGCCCCTCACGGCCTAAGATCGAGTTCAAACGCTGTTTACGGGATGCAGCGATCCCGAGACCCGGAGGAACCGGCGAGACGGCCGCACGCACCGCCGGCGCTGATCTGGCCGGATTCCGGCGACTTTTTTTCTTGCGATTAATCACGATCCAAGACTCCGGCCTAATAAAATCGAAAACAGTGAGATCAGGGAGACTAACCTTCGGCAAAGGACCCGTCCAAGGTTTGATCGCCGCCGTCGACAATCTCCGATGAACTATGCGTCGAACCATCTCCCGTTCGTCGCCCTCGAGAAGCCCGTTCCTTGCCGGATCATGAAGGGGCAAGACTCCGCGGATGGATGATGTTACCTCCTCTTCCGGATAACCGGCATTGAACCAGTCATTAAGGTGGTCGGAGGGAGTTGGCGTCGGCGGCGATGGCGGATCGCCGTCCGCATCCTCCTCCTCGGCGTCCGCCAATGCCCAGAACCTGCCTCCAACTTGCCGGCCATCGCCGGATAGGAGAGGCGGCCCGCCCCTAGTCGCCTCACACGCTAGGCACATATTCGGATTTTCCATCCCAGTCAGTATATAGCATCTTCCCTGCGCCCCGGCCCGGCCGTGTAATGCTGTAGCCCGCAAACACTCAACGATCATCACAGTCAATCAATGCATCCGGCCCAGCTCGATGAGAGTACTAGCAATGAGCCAACTACTACTCGAGACCAGAGTATCCAATGCGTTTCTTCCCTCCCTAGCTGTTGATGTATCTTTCTGAAGCGCATCCATGGGACGGGCTCTCGATCGGCAAACAATGTATTACCCGAGTGTTTTACTTTTTACCGACTACTGTTTTTACAGCTCTCGGCGAAAGGAAGTTTCTATCGAATGCGCGCTATTGCGAGTTCAGTTCTCGGCAAAGGGATGGTGTGTCGTGAGCCCGTGAAACGGTACTCGCAGTCGATAAACACTGATTTTCCTGTGGTGCAAAGTTCCCCATGGGATCCGGTCAGTTAGCCTTGGCCTATCCTGCTTAATTATCACCAAACTAATTATTGCTCCTATATATCCACCTATATATCCTTATTAGATCTCGCAGATCAGCTAGAACAAGTCGGTTGGTAGAGATCTGATGGCTGAGTTGTTCAGCGAGCAGGCTGCCGTCTACGCTGCGGCAGAGCCGGTCTACCCTAAGGATCTGTTTGCCAAGCTCGCGGCTCTCACCGATGGTCACCGCTTCGCCTGGGATGTTGGCACTGGCAATGGCCAGGCCGCCATCGGTGTAAGCTAATTCTCTGTGTGCTACTATCGCCATTTGGTAGACGCCACTAGCTATCATGTTGATGCATGTCTAGACTAGGGTGACAAATTAGGGCGATGCATGCATGCATGTCTCGCAGGTTGCAGAGCACTACGACAGGGTTCTAGCGACGGATGCGAGCGCGGACCAGCTGCGGCACGCCGTTCCACATCCCAAGGTCCGGTACCCCCACACGGCCGACACAACGCCGGAGGAGGAGCTCGTGGCTGCCCTCGGGGGCGAGGTTAGCGTGGACCTCATCACAGTGGCTCAGGCGGTGCACTGGTTCGATCTCCCGGCGTTTTACGCCGTGGCATCTACCACGGGGCTACAACTACCACGTGATCCCCGTGGAGGACATGCTGTCGCGCTTCTTCCGTACCACCCTGCCTTACCGGGATCCCAGATCATGGTACCTCATCGAAGGGTACCGGAACCTGCCGTTCCCATTCGCGCACATCGGCCTCGGGAGATAGGGCCAGCCGGCCGGCTTCGACATGGAGCAGGAGAAATCATTCGCGGGGCTCATCGGCATGCTTAGGTCCACCGGGGCGGTGGCGAGAGCCAGGCAGCAGGATGGCGTGGATCTGCTGGACGAACGCGTGGTCAAGGAGCCAGAGGAAGAATGGGGAGGGCCGGAGCTTGTCCGCAAGGTGACGTACAAGGCCTTCCTGCTGACAGGAACACCTCGTCCTACTGCTTCTCCTTCTGCAGGAGCCGGACTAGAGGAGTGAGGCCAAGACCATTGGTGTTTTGTTTTTTCGCTTTGAATTCCTCTCCATATCGTGCCATGCGTGTTTCTTTCACTGCTGTTTTCATAGCTTCTACCACCGGCCGGCTGGGTGGCATGATCTGTACTTCCTCTGTTCCTGAATACATGTCTTTTTAGAGATTTCACTACAAACTACATATGGATTTTTTTCTTCGAAAAGGAGGTATACCCCCGGCCTCTGCATCTCTTGATGCACACAGCCATTTATTAAAAAGTATCTCAAAGGTTCCAAACAGAGGTCTCAAAAATAAACAAAGGTCGTACTAAGCCAAGAAAAGCCACAAGCGGCCAAAAATGAAAATCCCAACCGGCGCCAGAAAGACTAGGAGACTAAACGTCTATCCTATTATTGGACCGCCATCCAAACCGCTTGTAAGTATCCCGTGCAACCATCTCCCATCGGCTGCACCCAATATCCATATGCTCCCTGTGGTCCGCACGACTGAGTAAGGACCACGTACGGATCCAAGTAGACGCTCTGAAGATGACCTGTAAAAAGTTGGTAATGGTTTGTCTGTTAAATGTAACGTCATTGCGAGAATTCCATAAAGACCAAAGTAATGCACATGCTCCCACTCGGATATGTGCCGCGGACTTTGGCTCCACTCCAGTCAACCAGTTATCAAACAAATGTGATATCGTGCGAGGTGGAGGACACCCTTATGCACAAACCACATAAAAACTTTTATCTTCAAGGGCACCTTAACTTTCCAAATATGAACCGTCCTCGGGATGGTCCCGGTATTAATCAAATCCATGTACATGGATTTAACCGAGAAGACCCCTGAGCTGGAAAGCTTCCATTGCAAAGTGTCTGGTACATCCGAATGGTTAACCTCCATTAACCTACGCACAAGATGTATCCACCTAGTCCAAAGGTCGCCAATAACAGATCGTCTAAACTGTATGTTAAGCGGGATAGTACCCAGCACTGTAGCAACGAAAAGAGATTTCCGTTGCGCAATGTTGTAAAGGGAAGGATACTGTAAGGACAGCGGCGAATCTCCTAACCAAGTATCCTCCCAAAATCGAGTATCCCGTCCATTCCCGATGATAAATTTAATCCTGTTAAAGAACGCCATTTTCGTCCTCATAATCCCTTTCCAGAATGGTGAGTCAGTCGCTTTTGCCGTAACCTGGGCTAGTGTTTTGGCATAGAGATATTTGTTACGCAATAACTGAGCCCAAACTCCGTCACTTTCTGTGCATAATCGGTACAGCCATTTGCTTAGTAAGCACCTATTTTTCACCTCTAAGTTTTCAATTCCCAATCCTCCCTGGTCCTTTGGTCTACAAATTACATACCACTTTGCCAAATGATACTTATTTTTGTTCTCATCAATTTGCCAGAAGAATCTAGATCGATAAAAGTCCAATCTTTTCCGTACCCCAACCGGGACTTCAAAGAAAGAGAGGAGGAACATGGGCATACTTGTGAGTACAAAATTAATAAGCACCAATCTTCCTCCATAAGACAAAAGTTTGCCCTTCCAGCAACTTAGCCTCTTTTCAAACCGATCCTCGATACATTTCCATTCTTTATTTGTGAGCTTATGGTGATGAATCGGAATCCCTAGGTACGTGAAGGGTAGTGTGCCTATTTCACAGCCAAATAGCTGCTTGTAGGTTTCTTGTTCTTCTCTGGCGTGTCCAAAGCAAACTACATACGGATGTATATAGACATATTTTAGAGTGTAGATTCACTCGTTTTGCTCCGTATGTATTTCATAGTGGAATCTCTAAAAAGACTTGTATTTAGGAACGAAGGGAGTATTTCATTATCTGTACGTACGTCCAGAAGCATGCTGAGTCCACATTGCATGCGGCCAAGTCGATCATGTTTACGTCGTTGTATTGCATGCATGAGTTAGTTAGTCATGTTGTATCGTCTCTTAAACAGTTTGTTTCCTTATTGAATAAAAGTAATAAAGTGAGAAAAGACATGTTTTTGAGCCGCAACAGTTTTCAGTGCTCAATCTTTTTGATCTCCTTCTTTAGATAGACACATACTGTCTGATTCTGTTTGTTTGCTCTCGTTGGTCTAGTAAACACTGTCGGATTGTGTTTTTGGTCACCAACCATACGCAATGCATCTTAAGATATTCAGAAAGCCTCCATTTATCGAGCACTACTTTGTTCTTGGTGTCCCCAACTGTTTAGATGCGAAAGTTGCCTAACTAGTGATGCAACTGTGAGTACGTCTCGCTTTGATTGGATTTTACCTATTTCAGGCAGACATGCTTGGTAGCCAATTTCAACTATGATGTTGCTCCATTTTGTAGATGAATCTCCTTGAAGGCACCAAACTGGGGTGTAGAAAAACCACTCTCGGTCTAAATATTCAGATCTGGTTAATTTTAATTGGATGGAGAGATGATGCCTTTTTGCATTGACTAATAAGCAACTACTCCGTGTAGGTCATGATGACAAGCAAGCAGGGTAAGGGGACTATGCTCGTCTGCTTGAGTAGAGATACATCATGTATAATTGGAATACGTGGTCCAATTTTGCATATGTGAGTGATTGGAGAAGGTTTAGATGATGCTGATCAACTGAGGGTACCGAAAGGAACATGTTACTCATGGTTGCCGCCAAGAACAACACGCAGGGACTGTCATACACTTACTCAATGACTCCAGCAATTGGTGTGCCTAAAGCAGGGCACAAGGTTCATTTCACTTGAGGTGAGTAGGCCCCGTTGAACTGCCAGAGCTACAGTAGCTTGCTGGCTTGAAAACGTTTCAGAATTTAGGTTAACTGACTTGAAAACGTTTCATAATTGAGGTGGTAAGTGGGGGCGACGAATTGACTTGCAACAAGTTCACTGGGTAATGGTTGTGCAGATACATATGCGATATGGTTGCTGGATCCATCCTAAGGCTAGCAAAAGTGTATCCTGCTTCTAGTTAGGCAGATGGTTAGTATTTTGTTCCATTCAATATTAGTCTATTGCATAGTATTGTGACCGTGAGATGGATTACATTTCGTTTACTGGTGCTTTGTGAGGCCCCGTATCCGCTGTGCCCAAGATATAGACTGGCAGGACATAAATTTTGTTCACTTACTCATTCTTCCTTCACCACAGAATCATCATAATCCTGGATGATTCGTAAGAGGTGATGAGAAGATCATTGAGGGAATGTGGGAAGCCACTTTCTGTTTCACAAATGCTTCTGCTTTTCAGTCATACCAGTTGAACATCCGCCCAAGGTCTCCCTGACTGTTCTTTAAACTATTTGTTTTCCTGAGTGTTGTTACTCCACCGGAAAACAGAGCTTAATTTCTATTTCAGGAACAGAGCTTAATTAGTTTCCATGATGCAAAGGTTGGCTGGAGATTTCTTTATTTCTTTGCATCCAGATAAGCATGTAACTATGTCATCTTCTACATCTGCCAAAGGTGGTGCTATTTTCTTGGATTTCTTCGTTGCATTCAGAGAAATGTATAACTATGTGATCTTCCACACGGAATTTGTAAGTATTCTGCAAACTTTATTTGCAGTGTTGTTACAAATGTGAACGCACATCTCATCTTGATGTGCCATAACTATATGATCTTCTACTTACTAATTGTGTGCAAAAGATTACTATTGGGAGTGAGAGGTGGGTATTCCTCCACTTATTCTTCCCTTAGGCTTCCTTCTTCTAGGCACACTTGTTCATCCGTGATAAGTTGTTCTTTGTGCTCCTCATTATTTTGCTGCAAGTTAGTTTGACAAATATTTAATTCATGGTCTTTTACCGGTTCCTGCAGCCATGCATCAATGTGGTTGTTTGCTCTTCTTGTCGTGCATTCATTCCTTCACCCAGTGAGTCCGGCAAATTTTTTACTTCTCCCAACGTGAATACAATCCGATCTTGTTCAAGTATGAACAGGTTGGAACTTCATATAAATCATATCGAATGGATCACCCTGAATCTTCTTATCAAGATGTGACATAGGACCTCATCGACAGTGGTGGTGATGGCGGCGATGTTGGTGATGGTGCGGCAGTAGAGGCGGTGGCCCATGGACATCCCCAGGCGAGGGTTGCTCCTCCGGTGGCTTCCTTCCCGGCCTTTCTTCAAGGTTGGAACGATTGAGGTGGGGCTTGGTACAACCCCCAAGTGCATCTTGGTATGGACCGTGGCTGGAGATGGAGAGATGGATTGTGAATGGTTGGATATGAGGATGATGGCGGCGGCTAGGGATGGAGGTGTATATAAAAGGGCTCTCCCAAAGCCCCACACATCCATTCCAAATTTATCCTTGTTTCACTCTTCACCATTTATTCCTTGCACTTATTATAGTATGGTAATGCCCATTCCCACAAATCTTAAGTCACAACATAACATTTATTTGAAAACACCATAGAAATAGCTTAGTGCTTACAGGCATTACATACAATCATCAAACAATGCATTATTGCTATGATACAAACACTACATATGGTAATATATGGAGTATGATGTATTGTTTATATATAAAGAGTTAAAGGCCATGATAATCTGCTACCATATATGTTTGAATTAATCAAGCATCCATTGGATGCACATATACTGAGTCCAATGTCCCTTTGACCGAATAGCCGAGGGTGTATCCGTCATCATGCTTGTATAGGAAATCCGTCACCCGTGCGAGATTGGCCACTCTTGATAAGAATGCCAATGGATAAACCATCGGCTGGATGCAGCTCTCACATATGTCCATCCAAGCTTGCTCCACTACTTCATTAAGCTTTTCATTTGCCTCCTCTACCGTGCACCTGTTTTCATTCATGCAGGTCTGCACGGTGGATACCATATGCTGCGAAGCTTGTTCCCGCTTTAATGATAGAAAATATTTTTTGTAAGGTCAAATATTATATTTATAGTGCAAAACTGCTATCAGGTTTGGTAGAGAAATTATTTACCTCGTGGGACACAATGTCATTCATCACACGGGCGATGATGCAGACGGCTCTGATGATTGTTGGGTATGCCCAAGCCCATTGTATAGTCTCACTTGACGTGATGTCTCCCATTAATAGGAACGCAATGTTTGATATTTGCATACATATAGTGCTTGGCGCAGAGATTTTTAGGTGCTCTTCGAGGTTCGCTGGAACATACTTCTCCTCCCGCCATTTCACCTCCGCGTGGTAGCAGTTTGCCGCATCAATAAACTACAAAAATCCACAGAAAATTCTAATCTCAGTATGTATTTAAGTTATCTTTAATATCCTTTTATGGTCTTTCCCACACCAGTCGATACCACAACTCTAACGTTTTTTTTCTTATGTTGAATCATAAATTGAACTTAATGTGAACAATCTTTGAACAAAAAATTGAAACATGACCTACATATATTTTTTGCAAGCGTCCAACACATATACCGATCATGACCACAAAAAACTTAATGCAAAAATGTAACTACTTGACTAATGTGCATGACATCATGAGGTGACATGATTTGCATGGATAGATTAATGCAAAAATGTAACTATTTGACTAATGTGCATGACTAATGTGCATGACATCATGAGGTGTAACTTATGGGTATATGCATGACTTATGATCTCACATAATTTCATTCTGTACTTGTAAGAACCAAAATCATTTATGGCATCCAACAAAAAGGCAGCAAAATAATCTCACGAGAATCATCCACATCTGATCACAACAAAAAGAAAACGGACAACTGCAACATTCAAAAGTTGCCATTGACACATTAATCCCTCTATCCGACTCCAAAAGAGACATCGATCCATGCTGGTTGGCAACTTCTCTGACAAGGCCAGCTCCTCCTACGCGTTGCTACAGACAACAGGCCCAAGCGGTCCAAGAGCTCAGCAACATCCGGCCCAACCTCCATAGTTGTTCGAATCTGGTTGGCCCCAAGCACCACTGGTTGGGCCGGGGGACTTGTTGGAACTATGGAAAGTGAAAGTGGTGAGAGATTAGGAATCAGACAACAGCTCGCCAGTGGGTTTGTGGGGCCTGCATGTCGTTGCTGAATATGGGTGTAGTACAATTGAGGAAGAGAATGTGGGAATGAGGAGGAAAGGGATTGCTTTTTTTCTTTTCTTTTGGGAAGTGGCTTGAGTTGAGTAGTGCATAAGGTATGCATCCTAAGTGGAGGTGAAGATCTAGCATGTGCAATTCATCGCCTCATCAATATTATTTCCCCATCAATAATGACCAACATGACTAACAGTTTGTACTTGCTTGAAACATACTATTCTTGAGATGAGATTTTTTTTATTGATGGCTAGATTTTAATTGTGGAAGATATTTACTAATTTTGTCTCACATAAAATTTTAGTCAAGTATACTAGAGATATGATATGTAATTACCAGTTTTTCACCAATTCAGCGTGTTTGTTTTTCTGAAGCTTCAGATCCTCTTCAATCTGATTTATGGAAGCAACTGTACCCTTGTAGAAAGGCCTCATGTATGCTGGGGCTTGCTCAACTGCATGCTCGTCCCACCTGTTGTTTTGAAGCCAATTACAGTACATATATGCTTACATATGGTGTGCTTAAAATTAGTTACAAGTGATCTAATGAAAATAGAATGGAAAGTGTCGTGGCAAAAGTCAACCTGTTTATTGCTGCAGTGAACATGTTGCTTTCTTCTGTGGTGCTATAATTATCATAGAAGTCGTCAAAAACTGAGACAAGCGTAAACAGCTTTGTTAGCACGATTCTTGGGTATGAATAATGAGGCTCAAAGAGAACTCCCATCATCCAAACGTGAATCTCAACCATTCGATTGCGCGCCCAAGTTAGATGAGTTTGGATGTCAAATCCGTTCCACCATCTGTAAAAGAACATGTGAATATGTCTCCAACTAATAATAGTTAATCCATAATATCTAAAGGTGTTAAAAGTACTGGAGATCCTTACATGGTAAGATCTTTCAGCTCGTCGCAGTACAGACCTTGCACGAGGTTGTAGTCCAGCTTTGCAAACTCAAGTATGGTCTCATTCCTTATAGAATTTTTTTTTGTAGGCCGAGATGTAGCGCTTTGTTTCAACTCTGTTAGTCCCCCTGAAAAGTGGAGTTTCCAGGCTGTGTCTAATTTCGTCTGCAATGGTCGTGTCCAAATTGTTAACAATAGATTTTAGGATCTTCTTTGTGGAACTCATGGCAATGTCAAGTATCTTTTCTCCATGGGTTCTGAGATATGCAGCATTGTAGAGGCCCAACAGAGATGTAGCATCAGTGCTTCCAATATTTCCATCGTCGTCTATAAACTTGGAAAACACATCTGCATATATATTTACATCCAAATATTTAGGTAACTAAATAAATAATAGATTTTTGCAAACAATATATATACCATTGCACGAGTTCAATTCGTAATACCGTAACTCATATCTGCAAATATAATTTTTTTTGTACCACAACATTTACCCGTAGAAGTGTACGTACCAGAAGATACACAGTAACCATGTTTCCTGAGCAAGTAAAACTGCAGGGAAGCTGTACGGAGGTCCAAAAGTTCAATATTTCCATCATGTATATCAGACAAAAGTTCATCTCTTTTCCATAGTGATAGTCAACCCCAATACGCTGCAACGTGTCGACAAGCTCCAGCTTCTGAGGTAGGTCAGAGCATTTGGCAGTGTCTATTATGATTTGCCTCACCTCTTCCTTTTTAGCTTCAGCCGTGCCCTCCATGGACCGATACTGCAGAGACACATTGCTGTTTGATGAGATGAAAAGGACATAGCTTGTTGCGGAGTGCCTTTAGGAAATACATGTGAGATGGAACTCTTACCTGTTGTGGGGTACATGGCTTGTAGTCGAGGAAGAAATCGCCCCATTGGCTTGCCGGGTAAGGCCGGGGCTTGTGCACATCGTCCTGTACCAGAGGAGGTATAGAGTTTTTGGTTGCCATTTGCACGGCTAGGATTTGTCACTGGGTCTATGGCTATGAATGTACTGATCCCATGCTTTATATAGTGAAAGCATCGTGAAGGGATCAGTGCATGGCTCAGAGCAACACAAATATATTCAAACAACATTAATTGTTTTTTTAATGCTCGGCTAGTAAACATGCACAAGTACGACTTTGCAAAACCACCTTGCCCAGAGACCAGATTACAATGCCCACAATTTTTTTCTAGTCCTGAAGGAAAAAGGACAATGGAAGACCAGTCATGGATGGTGACATACTATGGCTGAAGAAGATTGCTCTGGGTGCAATGGCGAAATTGTGGGTGCATGACTTGACACGCTAGAGTTCAAATCATGATGCTTAAGTTTATTCTGTGCATGCCTCTTTAGATTATGTTTCTACTAAATCTATCTCATTGCTATTCCGTCAATAGCTAATCATATACTACAATATTAATACTTCGCTCGCCGTATTCTCTTTCAAAGATTGCTGCAGACCACGCTTTCTCAAAGATCGCTGGAGACCATGCTGCAGTTGGCTAGAAATCTATATGGACCAACCAATGTGTAGGGGTGAACACAACAGATAGGGTTGTCTTAATTTATCTTTGTTATTTTATTTATATTATATGTACTCCCTAAAGTTAATACAAAGTTGAGCCACTTATTTTGCGACAGAGGAAGTTCTATTTTATATATGATGCCACCTTTTGGTGAGAGTGAAACCATATGTTAGATAGTGATGATGCCATTGATTACGTGATGGTATTATATCACGTGGAGTAGGTGTACGTACATGGATTGACCACCAAGTCAAATGAAGGCTGGCGGCTTAAGCATTTAATATGGGATACAATTAGCTAATTACAGGGCCAAGCTAAGATCATTAGGTCACTCATTCCCCCGCCTAGCTAGGTAGCTCCAGACAAGTTAAATTAGTTCCCTCGGAATAAATGGATGATGATAAAGCCGCTGGAAAGTTGGTGTTCTTTATCCAGTTGTATTTTTGTGCAAATAACTTCATGCAGTACAATTCCACTTTAAAACCCTGTGTTCGCTTGAAGGTGTAACCAAGTAGTAAGCTATCTCAGTATCACCATGCCTCCATCGTGGCACTTCCTGTTATCTTCGCATTGTCAGCAACCACCGGGTCTTTTCTTTTACCCCTATGACATGCTTGATTCGGTTGCATTGCAGTCTTTTTTTTTACAGAAAGACTGTAAGGGATGCCCATATGAGAGAGTGGGAATGCATCAGGCCCTTTTTACCACTAGGCTATGCCTTAATTAGTCCGTTGGTTGTATTGTTGTCATGCTGAAGTATTGTAGGATCAATAACCTCATATATTATTACCCTGACAGCAGGAATACTGCGGGTTATCATTCTTACTAGAAACACCCCAAAACTAGAAACACCCCAAAATCATATCTCACACAATATCATATCCAAGAAAAAAACCAGATAACCAAAGAACATCTCCAAGAGAATATCATACCTAACCCAGGGAACTCGGCAAACAGGCCCCGCCATAACGGCTCTGTCAAGTGTATCGAGGTTGGACAAGTGGCTACCTGTTTGACAAGCACCTTGTGATTGATGAGTGCCTTATTCCAATGTTGCCCAGTGTGGTGCGTTTGTCGAGTTATTTTTGTTGGCTCTCAACAAAAATATAGCTATACCAAGTCTTTGTTATTTGCCGTGTGTTTGTATATGGTACTCAGCAACTTTGCTGGGGACCCCTGGAAAACAATTGGCAAATAGCTGTACACTAGGCAAAAAATTGATTTTTTTTCTGTAGTGGTCGGTACTTCAAATGCCTCAACACATGCTTACATTGCCTCACGAAAGCTTCAAAGAGTTGTTGAGTACTATGATCCCATAATACAATCCATTATTGTTTCATAGAAACAACATCTTTGGGGCGATGTAACACTTGTGAAATATCAACTTAATCCTGATATTTCAAAGAGTCTACCAAATTTTCTGATCACCCCTAGGTAGCCATCTAAAATCTCCCCCAACAAACCCAGGGAGAAGTTCTAGTGTAAAATTTCTCTCAACAACAGTCAAACAAGAAATGATCAACAGGTGCAAATTGACCATTATAAAATATAATATCGGGGTGGCTACTAGACATCTTATAACATATAACATAATGGCTCCCTGTTAATATATAACATAGCGGCGGCTATTAGCTGCCTTATAACATATAACATAGTGACTCTTGTTGGTAATCCTCAGAACAAATGTTTTATATTATATGACGTAGGGGCGGCTATTAGCAGCAGCCTTATAAACATATAATATAGAGATGGCTAATTAGCTCGGACAAGGAGCAAACATACGATTTTCTACTAACCCACACGGCAATGCGTCATCGATTGGAATGTATTCGAAATTTTCCTTGGTCTACTTTATGGTTGAGAATAGAAAACGAGCTTCTAATGGGTACTAGATGGGTGTGGTCGTGTTTGTGTTGCGAAATACTCTTTGACTAATTATTAATTATGCATGTACTTACAAACTTAAAGCTAGTTTACAGCTTGGTTTAAAATAGCGGATAAGCTAGCTAACTGCTAGCCAATATGTTACTCAGCCAGACCGCCCAGCTGAAAGAAAGTGTAGATCAAAGTTTACTAATTTTTGTTACACTTTTTACTAGAGGTGTGGAATAAGTTTGAACCATGTGCAGTATGCAGTAACTTCAAAACTCCGTCTCCGTCTCTAGATGGTATATTTCCCCGACAATATTAGAGAACGCGTATTTTGTGCGCCCTTCTTTATATATTACAAGATAGAAAAAAAAAGAACGTTGTGATCTCTCGCTCTCAAGGCTACATGGCAGGGGCACTAAGCAAAAGGAAAAGACATGCACCCCCTCACCTGAAAAAATTACACCAAAAACTACCAATAAAATCCCCAACAAAAAACACAGGTAACAGAAGAAAATCTCCAAGAAAAGATCAGCGTCATCGCCATTAGTGGCACTAAAGAGACCCACTTGTAGTACACTGAGGACCCACGCGACACATTTCATGTAGGCGGAGAGGCAGCCTGGCCCACTCGCAGAGGCACGAGCGTACCATCGTAGATATGCTGTAGAGAGACCCACCCACAGCCTCACCCCTACTTCACGTGTTGCGCCGTTGCTCATGGAGTGGAGCTGGTAATGCAAGAATCATGGTGAGCAAGAAAAGTATGTGGTCTGCTATATAGTGACAAACTTGCTCAGACCTTTTTTCATAGAGGTACTTGTAAATATTTATACAGAGATAATTCTTTACATAGCTAATGTCGAATAAATGTTGAAAATATTTTGATAGTGCAACTTTTCCAATGAGAGCCTTATTCTTATTACAGTAATGTATAGAGATACAGGGCAACACAGGCATCCTGGTTCAGTAAAGATGTCGTTATATGCATATGCATTACCATGTCTATATCGAAATAGCCTTGGAACGTTTATATGGAATGGCTATCAGCTGCAGGTCCAATTTTCTCCTTACACTGACCCCAAATTTCTCAGACATATCCACTGACTCTGCACTTGCCCCTCCAGGAAGCACCCAGTCAAAGTGGTAGAGTAGGTTTGCCAAGACAATCTCCACGGTCGACATGGCAAACAATATCCCAGGGCATTGCCTTCGCCCAGCCCCGAAAGGAGTGAATTCAAAATGCGTCCCATAATATTCGACATTGCTGTTCTCAAACCTCTCCAGCTTGAACTCTTTGGGGTTGTCCCAATATTTGGGATCCCGAGAAATTGCAAAGACATTAACAAAGATATTAGTGCCTTTAGGCATGTCATAGCCCATGATTTCACAGTCCTCTCTCGTCTCTCTAGGGACGAGCGGAGCCGGAGGATGCAACCTTAACACCTCCTTGATGACCATCTGCATGTATTGGAGCTCACTGAGGTCGGTACTTTTGATGACATGTCGACCTTGGCCTAGCACTTCCCGGACTTCTTGTTGTGCTTTAGCCATTGCTTCAGGGTTGTTCAATAGCTCTGACATAGCCCACTCCACTGCAGTTCCGGTGGTCCCAGTAGCAGCTCCAAATATGTCCTGTAAACAACGATGGGTATTTACGATTTATATTGTAAAGAGAAAAATATTAAGTTGAAACAAAATATGTCCTATGGGATGAACCACTGTGTATGTTTAAAGGCAAACATAAATCGTTTCACCTACAAAAGTACCAGTAGTACTCTGCGTGCCAAGAATCTGATGATGCATATGACGTATATAGTATATAAAATTGTAAATTGCTTCATGGCATGACATGGTCCATCTACCCTATATCTTTTATGTCCTTATATTAGTTGAGCCCATGTGTTGAAAAATGATTGAAGTCAACATCAAAATTTTCAACGAAATCCTCAACCAATAAAATTATTGTAGATTCTTGAGGAAAAAGTACTCACAAAAATGACGACTCCGATAATCTCTGAAGTTAGAGGGAAGGTCAACGAGTCATCTTCCTGCAGCCTGAGTAGTACATCCAGTAGGTCCTCATCATTGGTGCTGCGGGCATGGCCACCGGCAGCTCGCGCAGCCTTGCGCCCCTCGATGATCTCAGTGATGATGTGCTGGATACGGCCATAGCTCCTCCTCATAAGGCGCTCACCATTGCTGAGCAACCGCACCAGCCACGATGACGGGAAAAGGTCCACGAGGCAGAAGCTGCCCAAAAGCTCGTTCACCTTGCTTAGCTCGTGGAGGTACTCATCCTGCCGTGTGAACTTGCCGCCGAAAACTGCCCGTGTCACAACATTGCTGCTGAGTGTTGCCATCTTCGCGCTCACATTTACGGTAGCACCGGCGGTGGCCATGGAATGGAGGAGGTTACCTACCTCGTTGGCCTTGATGCCCTCCATACACTGGTGGAAAAAGGGCCTTTGGTCGCGGTTCGCAACTGCCATTAGTCGCGGTTGCACAACCGCGACAGACCGGGCGCGACTAAAGGCCCCCCCCTTTAGTCGCGGTTGCTTAAGAACCGCGACTAAAGGCCCGTCCACGTGGGCGCCAGGTGGCCGTCGGGGCGGAGGACCTTTAGTCGCGGTTCTTCTGGCCAACCGCGACTAAAGGCCGCCGCAGGTTTAGGGTTTTAGCCCCCCCCTAAACCTGTTTTCTGTTTAATTTGTATTGTTTTATTTTTTTTGTGCTTTATTTTAATTTTGAAGGAGTTTCATATATTCTACGGTACTACATACATGCATATGAATGTACAATTTCAAATAAATTTGAAATTAGAACCAAAAAGAATTCAAGAGGAATATACAATATATATTCAATATCATCGGATGACCATATACAATTTTGAACAAGTTTCCATACATGATTTAATGCATATAAAGTTCTACGTCCTCGTAATAGTGTTCTCCTTTAGGATGGAGGACTTCCCTGCTGAACCATCCAGCTAGTTCCTCTTGAAGTGGTCGGAAGCGAGCTTCTGGACTAAGCATCCACCGGAGGTTATTCCTCTGAGCATTGGTATCACTCGGAACCCGCTCAGAGGTGTATCTCCGGATCATCTCACAGACATAGTATCCACATAGATTGGTCTCCGGTGGCTGAATATCCCCAGCATTCTTAGCCTTTAACATTTTGAATTCTAGCTCTTTTTTGAATTCACCGACCTTTGTATCTACGAACCGTCTTCAAACCCTACGAGGCAAAGAAAATTAAATGAACAAGAGAGTTATTAATTAGTTACTTGATATTAGGAAATGAACGAAATTTATCCACATAGATTGGCCTGCCGGTTGCACCGTCGACAACCTCGATGGTGCATGTTTCTCCTTGTTTCATCGTCTTGGTTGCGCCACGCTTTGACGACGTACTCGATTGTTTCGACGATCCGGCCGAGGGCTAAAATAAGAAAGAGTCGCGCGCGTTAGTACACACATATTTATTCAAATCAGTTAGTTTGTATCACCAGAGGCTCAATGTATATATATACCTCGGCGCCGGAGGTGGTTGCTACTTCCATTTGAAGATCGTCGTTTATCGACGTTTGTTCGGCATCATCTTGCTGACGGCGCCCTTCATCTTCACCGTCAAGGTTCAGATAAGAAGAGATATCATCTTCTTCTTCTCCGGTCGGCACATATAGAATATCGCCGTTTATGATGCCGAACATATGTGCTTCACCGTCCGGATCATAGTTGTCCATAATCGGGTCAGCTCTATCGTCCGCCATTATGTCAGTCCTGAAAACATGTAGTAAAAACAAATTAATTAAGTGAAGAAGGGGGGCGGTGGCGGTGGCGGTGGCGAAAGGGCGGTGGCAAAAGGAGGGGGCGAGGAAGGGGTGGGAGAGGGTGTCGCGGTAGAGCGCGAGACGGGGCGGCAGACGACGGCGTCACGGAGAGGGGAGGCGAGGACAACACATTTATAACCCTCGCCGTCCCCTCTCGATCCCTAAAAAAACACCCACGATAAGCAAACATATTATAATCTTCTGACATGTCTGTCTTGTCCTCCACTCCCACGATGTTTCTTTTCCCTGAAAGAACAATGTGGCGCTTTGGATCATCGCATGATGTACTGATCGTTTTCTTATCTTTCCGTTTCCTCGGTTTGCTACTCATGTCCTTCACATAGAAAACCTGAGCGACATCTTTCGCTAGGACGAATGGTTCGTCAAGGTAACCAAGATTGTTGAAATCCACCATTGTCATTCCGTATTGCTGGTCCACCTTTACCCCACCTCCTGTTAGCTTGAACCATTTGCACCGGAACAAAGGGACCTTAAAGGAGGGTCCATAGTCAAGTTCCCATATCTCCTCTATGTAACCATAATATGTGACCTTTTGCCCATTCTCGGTTGCTGCATCAAAGCGGACACCACTGTTTTGGTTGGTGCTCTTTTTATCTTGGGCGATCATGTAAAATGTATTCCCATTTATCTCGTACCCTTGGAAAGTCGTTATAGTCGAAGATGGTGTCTTGGCCAACATGTACAGCTGATCTACAACATCATTGTCATTCATTAAATGTTTTTTCAACCAACTGCCGAAAGTCTCCATGTGGGCCTTCCTAATCCAGGATTCAGGCTTCCCCGGGTTGTCCGAGCGTAAAATATTCTTGTGTTTCTCAAAGTACGGAGCCACCAAGCTGGAATTGGTCAGTACAGTGTGGTGTGCTTCAGTCAGAGAATGGCCGTCCATACATATCGTTGATTTCCTTCCGATCGTGCCTTTTCCACTTAGTCTCCCCTCGTGCCGCAATCGAGGAAGACCAATCGGCTTAAGGTCAGGAACAAAGTCAACACAAAACTCAATTACCTCCTCATTTCCATAGCCCTTGGCGATGCTTCCTTCTGGCCTAGCACGGTTACGAACATATTTCTTTAATACTCCCATGAACCTCTCGAAGGGGAACATATTGTGTAGAAATACAGGACCGAGAACGAAAATCTCTTCGACTAGGTGAACCAGGAGGTGCGTCATAATATTGAAGAAGGATGGCGGGAACACCAACTCGAAACTGACAAGACATTGGATCACATCGTTCTGTAACCGTGGTAGAACTTCTGGATTGATTACCTTCTGAGAGATTGCATTGAGGAATGCACATAGCTTCACAATGGCTACTCGAACATTTTCCGGCAGGAGCCCCCTCAAAGCAACCGGAAGCAATTGCGTCATAATCACGTGGCAGTCGTGAGACTTCAGGTTTTGGAACTTTTTCTCCGCCATGTTTATTATTCCCTTTATATTGGACGAGAATCCAGACGGGACCTTCATACTGCTCAGGCATTCAAAAAAGATGACCTTCTCTTCTTTGGTCAGAGCGTAGCTGGCACGACCTTGAAACCATTCCGGATGCCGGTCATCAGGGTCTTTCAAACGTTGCTGGTCCTGCCGTGCTTCCTTTGTATCATTTGTCTTCCCATACACGCCCAAGAAGCTTAGGCGGTTCACGCAAATATTCTTCGTAACGTGCATCACGTCGATTGCAGAGCGGACATCTAGGACTTTCCAATATTCTAGCTCCCAGAATATAGATTTCTTCTTCCACATGGCTGCGTGCCCGTCAGCTCCCTTCGGAACTGATTGTCCGCCAGGACCCTTTCCAAAGATGACATTCAAATCCTTAACCATATCAAATACCTCAGCACCAGTGCGTTCCGCAGGCTTCGGCCGGTGATCTGCCTTGCCGTTGTAATGCTTGCCTTTCTTTCTTACTGGATGAATTTTCGGAAGAAATCGACGATGCCCAAGGTACACGTTCTTCTTACAATTTGGCAAATGTACACTTTCAGTCTCATGTAAGCAGTGCGTGCATGCATTGTATCCCTTATTTGACAGTCCCGAAAGGTTACTAAGAGCAGGCCAATCGTTGATGGTTACGAAAAGCAACGCTCGTAGGTCAAATTCCTCTTGTTTGTGCTCATCCCACACACGGACACCACCCCACAGCTGTAAAAGTTCATCAACTAATGGCCTTAGGTACACATCGATGTCGTTGCCGGGTTGCTTCGGACCTTGGATGAGCACTGGCATCATAATGAACTTCCTCTTCATGCACAACCAAGGAGGAAGGTTGTAGATGCATAGAGTCACGGGCCAAGTGCTATGGCTGGAGCTCTGCTCGCCAAAAGGATTCATGCCATCCGTACTTAGAGCAAATCTTATGTTCCTTGCGTCAGCTGCAAAATCTTTGAACCATCTGTCGATCTTTCTCCATTGCGTTCCATCTGCGGTGTGTCTCAACTCCCCGTCCGACTTACGGTCCTCTTTGTGCCATCGCAACAACTTGGCATGCTCTTTGTTCCTGAACAGACGTTTCAACCGTGGTATTATAGGAGCATACCACATCACCTTGGCGGGAACCCTCTTCCTGGGTTTCTGGCCCTCAACATCGTCACCAGGGTCATCGCCTCTGATCTTATAACGCAATGCAGTGCATACCGGGCATTTATTCAAATTCTCGTATTCACCGCGGTAGAGGATGCAGTCGTTGATGCATGCATGTATCTTCAGAACCTCTAAACCTAGAGGGCAGACAACCTTCTTTGCTTCGTACGTACTGGCGGGCAACTCGTTATCCTTTGGAAACATATTCTTCAACATTTTCAGCAAGTTTTCAAATGCCGAGTCAGCTACACCTGCCTCTGCCTTCCATTTCAGCAAATCCAGTGTGCAGCCCAGCTTTTTCAGACCATCATCGCATCCGGGGTACAGCGCCTTTCTGTGATCCTCTAACATGCGATCCAAATTCTCCCTCTCCTTTTCAGTTTCGCAGTGTCTCCGTGCATCAGCAATGGTCCGACCAAGATCATCAACGGGATCATCACGTGCCTCTTCTTCACCTTCCCCTTCACCTTCAGCATCCTCCATGAAAGTATCACCGAAATGAGCAAGATAGCTTTCATCGATGAAATCATCCCCTTCTTCATCTTCTTCCATTATAACCCCTCTTTCTCCATGCTTGGTCCAACAATTATAGCTTGGCATGAAACCGTGCCGAAGCAGATGCATGTGAACATCTCTTGAGGAAGAGTAACCCTTCTGATTCTTACAGATAACACATGGACAGATAACAAAACCCCCCTGCTTGTTCGCATTAGCCACTACGAGGAAATCTTTCAAACCCGTAGTGAACTCGCCGGAGAGTCGGTTACCGTACATCCATTGCCGATTCATCTGCATTATTATAATATAAAATATATAATTAACCATCATGCATTTGTTAAACTAACTAGCTACAAACAATATAAATTAAACAATGAACTGCACACATGCATATTTTATCAATGACACACATGCATGAAAGGTTCAAATTGCTAACCGCGATCGAGGAGGAAAAAATAAATGAGGAACCTCAAGTGTGGCTCCAACACTTCATATCATGTTTGTTTCACCCTCTTAGGGTATTTCATCAAACACCTTGTGTGCATAAGAGGAACCAAAAGCAAACCTACACCCCCTTGTGAAGCTTGTGAAGAGAAGTGGCACCAAATGGCTAAGTGAGTGTGCTGAACTGGTATATATAGGGGAGGAGCTTTAGTCGCGGTTGGCCTGGACAACCGCGACTAAAGGCCTTTGCGCACCTTTAGTCGCGGTTGGCCTGGCCAACCGCGACTAAAGCCCCTCACGTGCACCAGCTGGCCACCGAGCGCCCTGGGCCCAGGCCTTTGGTCGCGGTTCGTCTGCCGAACCGCGACTAAAGACCTCATTAGTCGCGGTTCCTACAGTTTCGCGACTAATGGGGCTGGACGGAAGTCTCTTTTTCTACCAGTGATACGCCTCACCTGCTTGGCCACGATGCAGATCTTGCGCATCTGGCGCCACCTATCCCCGTAGGGGCCGAAGATGATGCCCATACCGCCACAGCCCATGATATCCTGCAATGGACTGCGGGGCCGGCTTGCGAAGTCAAGGTCGTTGGTCTTCATAACCAGTGCCGCTGCCTCAGCGCTGGAGACGATTACTGTTGGGACCTCACCTAGCCTGAGATACATCAGTGGCCCATGCTGGAGAGACATCTTCATCATCCTGCGGTGTGGGAGGTCGCCAACGATGTGGTGGAGGCTTCCGATGATCGGGAGAGTCCACGGCCCGGGAGGGAGTTGCTTCTTCTTGGGGTTTCTCTTGCTGCCAAAGAATACGAGAAACCAGAGGGCTAGTACCGTGGATATGCCTATGAAATACAAGCTTAACCAGCCCTCCATCTCCATGGCCAGCAGCTTGGAAGTGCAGTGATAAGATAACCAATCTGTTGGCTTCTTGCTGCTTGGAGAGACCTAGAATATATAGACCGCAAGAAAAAGAATATACATCGACAAATAAATTACTGGACTCCTTCTTGGACGCGTTGTTCTTGGAGAACCTTTTTTGCAGTCCTTGTGTGGTCTCTGGTGGTGGTAGTTCCTCCTACTTTGCTGATCCGTTCGGCATTTTTCTTTTCTTTTTTCTTTTGGCTGTGTGCATCCTTCATGTCTCGACTAGCTCTTGACATTATGTTGTTGTAGAGGCCGGGTGTAATTAATATCCACTTGATACTAATATATTCCCATTATCGAAAAAAAATTACTGGACATTTTCATCGGCCTATTTACGGTGGCATTTCATCTGTAAAATCTAGTCCCACAAGAAGATTGGGAGGGAATTCAGACTTGGTACCACGATATAAGGGGTTCTCTCTAACACCTCCTTGGAACATATGAGACCATACAACAATGCGTGCAAGTACTCACTCACCTCACCACGGCACACCGAAGAGTGTGCGCTTTAGTTCGCTGTGTGGAAAGGAAAATCAATTATTAAGATTATGAGTCACTAACGGCACAATAATATCAAGTGTTTCTTATTGGGAAACACTTCTTATCAGAAGTCTGATAAGAAAGATTTGTCGGAAGGCTCCTATGCCGTTGATTCTTCTCTAATCCGAGGGTCGATACATGTCTAAACAATTGTCTGACCCGTCAATTAAACACACAAATTTACCCATCCCGAGTAAATCTCGCCCGTTCCCCCGTCCCAACCATCTCACCATGCACGCGCGAGTAAATCTTGCCAGCCTGACCCCGTCTCGCATCTCGGAGTGCCACCGATCCCCAGCCCTAGCCGCGTCGCTGTTGCCTCCCTAGGCCGCCGCCGCTCCCGCTCTCCCGCGCCGCTGCCTCCCTGGCCGCCACGCCTCCTCCCTCCCTCACCACAAACCTCCCGCAGCGCCCCGATCCCATCTCGCGCCCCAGGCCGCCGCCGCTCCCGCTCTCCCGCGCTGCTGCCTCCCTGGCCGCCCCGAGCCTCCTTCCTCCCGAACCCTAAAAACCCTCCCGATCCCATCTCGCGCCGCCATCCTCCCCTGCTGCCATGTCGGCCCTCGGCACCTCTTCCTGCTCCAGCGCACACCCCAGCAACCCGTTCGACTCCTCCTACGGGTCCGAGCCCGATGAGCCCCGCGCCGCCGACATCCGCAACATCCACCTCTCCGATCACGTTCCCATCATACTCTCCCACGCCTCCGCCAACTACTATGCCTGGAAAACCTACTTCAATCTCCTCTTCCATGAGTACAACCTTTGTGATCACGTGGACGGTCTAGCCAACTTCTTTGCCGGCGCCCATGACGCCAACTGGCTCGCCATCGACGCCACCCTCATCCGGTGGTTCTTCCTCACCGTCTCTCCAGACATCTTCCACACCGTCGTTCGCGACGGGGACGATGCCTACACGGTGTGGACCAAGATCAATGGCCTCTTAACCGATAACAAGCTTCAACGGATTGTTTTCTTGCAGCAGGAATTTTTTGGGTGTCACCAGAACGACTCCACCATTGATGCTTTCTGTCTCCGGCTCAAGACCCTCTCCGACGAGCTCAACGACGTCGGGTTCAAGGTGGGCGACGAGCTTCTCCTCTCGACACTCACCGCCGGCCTCAACGAGGACTTCGGCAACGCCGCTTCCAACCTCACCCTCATGGCCAACCCTACTTACGAGCGGGCGGTGGCCTATCTTCGCCTTGAGAAGCGGCGGCTTAAGCACCTCCGCACCCGCGCCGTCCACACCGCGCTCGCCGCCGGCCTCTCCACCGGCGCCTCTTCACCACCCTCGGCGCCCCATCCTCCGGTCGTCCCGCATCCTACGCCGGCGCCGCAGCCGCCCCAACCGCCGCGTAATGGTGGGAACGGCGGCAACCGTCGCCGTGGTCGCGGCGGCCAACTCCAAGGCGGCGGCAAAGGAGGAGGCGGCGGCGGTCAGGCCCCCCATCAGCAGCCCCCGCCGCCCTGGGCCGGTGGCTATAACCCCTGGACGGGGGTCGTGCACGCATAAAGTATGCCCGTGCCGCGGCCCCCCGCCCCGGGCATCCTCGGCCCTCGCCCGAGTCCTCATCAGGCGCTCCTGGCCGCGCCCATCGGCGCCCACGGCGCCCCTCCTGTCGCGCCCTCCTACGGCACGTACGGCACCCCCGGCGCGTACGGCGCCCCCTACTACGACCCGGCCCTTCTAGCGGCCCTGCAGCAGCCGCCGCCCTACTCTGGTGGCGGTGGCGATTGGATTATGGATTCCGGTGCCACCGCTCATATGTCCGCTCATCCGGGTAACCTCTCCTCCGTCCATCCCACTTTCACTCCTTCCCGCATCATCATCGGTAATGGTGTCGGTCTTCCCATCTCTCATGTCGGTTCTGCACCTTTTCCCTCTAACTCTCGACCATTTTCTCTTAATAATGTCATTGTTTCTCCTCATCTTATTCAGAACTTAGTTTCCGTTCGTAATCTTTCTCGTGACAATTTTGTAACTGTGGAATTTGACGAAGTTGGCTTTTCCGTTAAGGACGCTCGCACCAGGATGATTCTTCACCGCTGTGACAGTCTCGGCGACCTCTACCCAGTTCAGTCATCATCATCTCCGGGTGGTCCTCGAGCTTTTTCCGCCGGCGTCGATCTTTGGCATGCTCGTCTCGGGCATCCCAGCACTTCTTCACTTCGTCAAATAATGAGAGGATTTTCCTTTTCATGTAATAAAACGGCCGCTCACTCCTCTGAAGCCTGCCGGTTAGGCAAACATGTTCGTCTTCCTTTTAGTTCCTCTTCCACAGTTGCATCTTTTCCGTTTGAATTGATTCATAGCGATGTATGGACATCTCCAATTCCTAGTAATTCTGGTTATCTTTATTATCTTGTTATACTGGATGACTACTCTCACTTTGTGTGGACATTTCCTCTTCGTAGGAAATCCGATGTTGCCGCCACTCTCATTGCATTTTATGCTTATGTCTCCACACAGTTTGGGCGGCCCATACTCGCACTTCAGACTGATAACGGGAAAGAATTCGACAATCTCACCATCCGCCATCTTCTTTCCTCCCATGGCACCATGTTTCGTATCACGTGTCCATACACCTCCCAGTAGAATGGCCGTGCCGAGCGTATCCTACGCACCCTCAATGAGTGTGTGCGTACCCTTCTTTTTCATGCCTACATGCCTTCTCGGTTTTGGCCCGATGCCCTCGCTACCGCCACCCTCCTCCTTAACCTTCGGCCATGCCGTCCGCGCTGGAACTATGCGCCTCATCATCTCTTATATGGCACTCCTCCCTCCTACGATGGTCTCCGAATTTTCGGTTGCCGTTGCTACCCCAACACCACCGCCACCACACCTCATAAACACGCTCCTCGTTCCGTTCCATGTGTCTTCCTTGGTTACCCGGCCAACACTAAGGGTTATCGCTGATATGACCCCGTGTCTCACCGTGTCATCACCTCCCGGCATGTGTACTTTGATGAGCTTGTTTTTCCCTTTGCACAGGAACAGGTGGTGCCGTCTTCCCCTCCCGTGGCGGGGTCTCCTCCGCGCCGCCGCCCGCTGCTGGCCTTGGGTGCAACGGCCACCCCGCCCGTGGCGCCCCTCTCCGGATCGGGGCCCTCTGCGGCCCCCTCCTCCGGCTCGGCGCCCTCGTCGCCTGGAGCCGCCACTACGTCGCCCCGGTCCCCCGACATGCATGCTGGGCCGCATGATGGGCCGCCGGCTGGACCGGCCTGCACTGGCGTGGCCTCCCCTGGCGCGTCGACCTCGCCTCGGTCGCCAGCGCCGACTCCGCCTCGGTCGCCCGCACAGACCCTGCCTCGGTCGCCTCCTGGCGCGATCGTGGCCCTGGTGTCGCCTGGCTCTCCCGATGCCGCGGCCTCGTCTTCCGATCGGTCCGCCTCTCCCGTCGACGCTGTGGAGGCCACCGCCTCTCCCGTGGCTGCCACGGTCTCGCCGCCACCCGCGGCTGCTCCGCCGGCTGGCCCCGTCACCCGCTCGCGCACTGGTGTTTTTCGCCCGAGCTCCCGTTATGCGGATGACTACGTCTGCACCGCCTCAACATCCGCTCCTTCCCCGCTGCCGTCCTCGGTTCGGGCTGCTCTTCGCGACCCGCTTTGGATGGCCGCCATGCAGGAGGAGTTTGACGCTTTGCAGCGGAACCGGACTTGGCAGCTTGTTCCCCGTCCCCGGCACGCTAATGTGATCACCGGGAAGTGGGTTTTCAAACACAAGCTTCGTCCCGACGGCACTCTTGATCGTTACAAGGCGTGTTGGGTTGTTCATGGTTTCCGGCAACGCGCCGGTGTGGACTTCACCGACACCTTCGCTCCGGTTGTTAAGCCCGGGATGATCCGCACTGTCTTACAGTTGGCGGTCTCTCGTGCCTGGCCGGTTCATCAGATGGACGTCTCCAACACCTTCCTCCATGGTCATCTTGAGGAGCAGGTCTTCTGTCAGCAGCCCACGGGGTTTGTTGATCCGGCGTGTCCTGATCATGTGTGTCTGCTCTCACGCTCATTATATGGGCTCAAGCAGGCTCCTTGTGCCTGGTACCAGCGCATCGCAGCGTTCCTTCACCAACTCGGCTTCCGCTGTACACGCTCCGATGCTTCGCTGTTTGTTTTTCACCAGGGCACCGACACGGCGTATTTGCTGCTCTATGTTGACGACATCATCCTGACAGCATGCACTTCTGAGCTCCTTCGCCGGCTTACTGATCGTCTCCGTGCTGAGTTTGCTATTAAGGACTTGGGTCCGTTGCACTACTTCCTCGGTGTTGAGGTGGTGCGTCGTCCTGATGGATTCTTTCTTCATCAACAGAAGTACGCTCATGAGCTTCTCGACCGTGCTGGCATGCTTAATTGCAAACCGGCCGCCACTCCTGTCGACACGAAGGCCAAGCTCTCTGCTACTGATGGTACTCCTGCTACAGATGCAAGCTTCTACCGGTCCATTGTTGGCGCTCTTCAGTACCTTACTCTGACTCGACCAGAGCTTCAGTACGCGGTTCAGCAGGTCTGTCTCCATATGCATGCCCCTCGAGACGTTCACTGGACTGCCGTTAAGCGGATTCTTCGCTACATCCGCGGTGCTATGGATCTCGGTCTTACTCTGCGCGCCTCTACTGCCACTGATCTGGTCGCCTACTCCGACGCCGACTGGGCTGGCTGCCCGGATACCCGTCGATCTACTTCGGGTTACTGCATATTCCTTGGACCATCCCTGGTGTCGTGGTCGTCCAAGCGCCAGCCCACTGTTTCGCGGTCTAGCGCTGAGGCTGAGTACCGCGCTGTGGCCAACGTTGTTGCTGAGTGTTCCTGGCTTCGTCAGCTTCTTCACGAGCTCTCGTGTCCTGTTGATAAGGCCACCGTCGTCTACTGTGACAACGTCTCCGCCGTCTACCTCTCCGCCAACCCGGTTCATCATCGTCGCACCAAGCACATTGAGCTTGATATCCATTTTGTTCGGGATCAGGTGGCTCTTGGCCATGTTTGTGTTCTACACATTCCCACCTCCCAACAATTTGCTGACATCATGACCAAAGGCTTGCCTACGACGTCTTTCGAGGAATTCCGGTCCAGTCTCTGCGTCAGCAATGGTGTCGCTTCGACTGC
>NC_041382.1:2721979-2734311 GCF_002162155.2 Triticum dicoccoides | reverse complement strand
AGGAGGCTGCCTGGGGTGCAAACACCATGGAGGCAGCCAGAGGCACCGAAGCCGATGCGGGAGGAGGCGGGACCGCAGCCAGGGCGGGCGCCGCAAAGCTCGCGGCCGGTTCGGACGCCGCAAGGCCCGCGGCCGGGGCGGACGCCGCCAACCCCGCCAGCGGGGCGGTGTGATCCGCTTGCGGCAGGAGCGGCGGGACGACGCCTGCGGAGTCCGCAGCGGACGGCGGCGCCGCGGTGTGGACTACGAGGTCACGCCCAAGCGAGGGCGCCGGCGGCGTGGAGAAGACGGAGCCGATGCTCCTTGTCCCGATCGGAGCCGGAACGGAGACGGCATCGAGCGGGAGGTTGAGCAGAGCCGCAAGAGAGGCCGGGAGGAAGCCCGCAGCAGTGGAACCGGTGGTGGCGGCGCTCGACATGGCGGCGGCGCGATCGGTGGCGCGGCGACTGCGGTGAAGGCGGCGGCGGCTGCGGCGGCGGTGCGGGTATTAGGGTTTAGAAGCGGAAGCGGTCGTAACCTAGCGTGATACCATGTAAGACAATAAGTTTTGGGGAACCAGCGCAACCCTCTAGGGGTGGCTTATCTCATTATATATAATGGTTGTGTTACAATACGTACATAAGTACAGAAGCTATACATAGTCTAACAGTGTGCAACTGCAGTTGTCGTGACCTGGTGAGCTTATATATAGGGTTAATTGCATGGGTGTGCAACATGAAAAAGAAGCGTAAATGAAATTCATAATATAAAATATAAAATGTAAGTCAACATAAAAAGAGAAAGAATCTTTTTGGCATAAACTTTTGCATAAAATCATATTTGCATTGGAGTTAGATGATAGTTTGTTAACTCTCATCTAGATGATAACCAACGAATCAAGATTTTTTTAATGAACGTGGAGGCGAATCACCAAAGCGCTGCCTCCATATCTTTTTCTCTATTTTCCTTCATTTGTTTGCACACACTTGGTATTTCTAATTCTAATTAGGGGCATCTAAATATTCAGTTAAAGTTGAATAACACTGACAACAAAGTTGCAAATAGATAGTTCTGATATGTTTGGGGTAATATGCCATTTTCATAAACTAAACTAAATACTACTAGTTTGGAGGGGAATTACACCACTACTCGACATTGGTAATTGCACCGGACTTTGGGAGCACAAACATCTACTCAGAGCAATTGCCGTTGTCGAAGTGGAGTCCGAGGTTGTCGTTGGAGTCCAACGGCTCGTCTGTGGCCAAGTGGCACTAGCGCTCCTTCCTGACATGTGGTGTCATCAATGGACCTGCGTGTGGCAAGCTCTAGCTATCGTTGCTCGTCTGTTGCGTCAAGGGTAGAGTCTAGAGCCAACAACGCTAGATATCGAGGCTGATTGGTTTGCTACCAATATTTGGTATTGCCAATATTTGGCAAGCCAACATTTGGCAAAATCAAAAGTAGCCAATATTTGACAACCTTTTGTGAGATTGGTAGCGAAATTTGGTATGCAACCAATCTCTAGTCAACATTTGGCAGTTGCCAAAACTTCGCATGCCAACTTTTGGCATCAAACCAATTAGGCTCATCATTGCTACAGCGGGCATCCTCATCGCGGACAGGGAAAACTACAAAGAATAATGGTGAGGATGCCCCGTCGTACTGTGCCACCTGCGGGGGCTTGTTCTCCCCCTACTAGGAGGTTAAGCTAGTACGAGACATTGTAACGCAACAACATTGCAGGAAAGGGAGGGACAAGGGATGTGACAGACGGAAAGGGGTAGTGGAACCGGATCTGGTGAGAGATGGCTAGGGATTGGGTGGTGTGCCCCTATATGTGTCACTAATAGGCATTTTTAGCACGTGGAGAAGGGTGAGATGGAAATGGTGGGTCCGTGAGCGACACACCATTAATGTGGTA
The DNA here is from genome assembly GCF_002162155.2 of Triticum dicoccoides. Classification (NCBI taxonomy): domain Eukaryota; kingdom Viridiplantae; phylum Streptophyta; class Magnoliopsida; order Poales; family Poaceae; genus Triticum; species Triticum dicoccoides. The sequence goes on along the minus strand of NC_041382.1, from coordinate 2,732,411 downwards.
GCTTCTTACCGGTGGGAAATGGTGTGTGGGGTTTTATACCATAAATTGGGGAGAACACAAACACAACAGAAACCTTGGAGAATTGGGGAGAAACTGAAGAGAATATTGGAGAAAGATGTGGCTAAAACTACACTCCCACGAATTGATTGGATTGGGCGTGCTACAAAATAGGCCCCCACATTCTTCAAATATGGCCCCGTCCCCAGTGTCGCCCCTCGCTAGGGCAGCTCGGGTGGAACCCTACCCCCACTGCCGTCGGGCTCCCAACCCCTCCCTCCCCTCCCCTCCCCTCGGCCGCCGTTGGAAGAGGTCACCGGGGCAAAGCCCTGGGTGGATGACGGCGGCGGCGGAGGCCCCCTTCCCTCCAGGGTTCCTTTGGGTGAGGCGAGTCACCCGGGGCGCAGGGGCCCTCCTCCCCGATCTGAGCCGTCATCGCGGCGGCGCGGCCGATCTGGCCGCCAACGGCGCCTTGTCGGCATGGTGATGGGAGGAGGCGGCGGATCGGCAGGCTTCATGGAAGATCTGGTGGTGCCGGCTGCTCGGTGGGCGTGCTTGGTCATGGCGGTGGAGTTCGCAGTGGCCGGCGGCTTGGCCGGTCGACGGCGGCGGAACATGGCCGGTGGCAGCGATGATGTTCTGTTTGGATCCCGGGGTGGCGGCCCTAGAGGGTGATGGCTGGTGAAGCTAGGGCCTCCCGCGGCGGCATGCCTTGGTGCAGTCCCTATCCAAGGCGGATCTGTGACAACGATCTGCTATGGATTCGGTCGGATCAGAGACGGTGACGAGCGCGCGGGATCCATCTCGGCAGCTCTCGCAGCTTGGGGAGGCGGGGTGGGAGCCCTCCTCCTAGGCTCCCGTGGTGGCACACTCAGGCTGTGGCTGGTGCGCCAGGGCTCCTACAATGGCACTGTTGTTGCGGTTGGTCGCCAGATCTAGGCAGCTGGATCTGGGGCTTTGAAGGCGGTCGAGACGGTGCACAGGTTGTCGGTTAGATTTCTTGGGACGGATCCGGGTGAAGACCTGGTTTTCAGTCGATGGCCGGATCCTATGATGACGATGCCCCTATCACGTTTCCTTCATGAAGGCATCATCGAGGTGAAACTCCCAACTCCACTCAATACCTCCGGGGGAAACCCTGGATCAGCTGATCGGATATCGGCGGCAAGCATGTGTCGTTACCCCCTTGGGGGCGGCATTCTTGGAGGTGCACTCGGCTTCGCGGGACCAGCGGACGGCATCTTTGGTGGAGCGATGCTTCATCATTCACATTGATGGCGACGGATCTCGACGGCGTGGCACAGTGCAGATTCGGAGTTCGATGTGCGAGGCTGGACTCGCGCGGGAGGATGACGCTGTCTGGCGTCGTGGTGACGTCGATGGTAGAGAGACCTGACACGGTAGATGCAACAGTACAACTCTGAAGATGGATTGGTGGCAGGTGGCTGCGGCGGCCTCATACCCGACAGACGTCCTGGTTGAGGAGTGCGCCGGACTGGTAGGTTCCCATACCCGGCAGGCGTCCTAGTTGGGACCTCAGGTCTTAGATGTTTAGATTTGGCTGCGATGTTTGTTTGGTATTGGGCCCAGGCTATCAGCGCCCCTTCATCAATTGGATAGGAGTAGCGACAGTTGTTGCTTAGGCGGTGGCTTTAGTCTTACTGTTGTATGACTTTGTAAGGTCTTGTGAGAATAATTAATAAAGTGGCCGTATGCATTGCCTAGATGCAGAGGCCGGGGGTCCTCCTCCTTTTCTAAAAAGACATTCTTCAAATACGGAGTCTACACCCCATCTTTTGGAGGAGCGTCCTCCAAAAATTATGGAGGCAAATGAGCTTACAATGATTCAGTTGGTATAGGTTTTACCCTCTAGCCTCCATATTGGCAATTATTATAGAGGGAGGAAGATATGCAAAATCAACTAGAGTTGCTCTAACCTAACATGCCAGGTGTTGGCTTAAAACTAATAGCAATTTGAGAAGAGAAAAATGTCATAGTTGCAGCTAGCAAGGAGCTAGTACAACTTACTCTTGTTTATGTGGACCAACCAATGTGTAGAGGCCAACCCAAAAAATAAGGTTGTCTTAATTTGTCTATGTTATTATTTTATTTTATATATTCTATCTGATGGCAACTTTTGGTTAGAGTGAACCATACGTTTAGTAATGATGATCTCATTGATTACGTGATGGTATAATATTTAATATCATGTGGAGTAGGTGTACGTTCATGGATTGACCACCACATACACTACTAGGGAAAAGCCTATACACAGAATCTTACCAGCAGCGCGCTTTAAAATCAGGCGCTGCTGCTAAGTAGCAGTAGCGCGGGTTTTTAACCCTCGCTACTACTAAGTTGATAGCGGTAGCGCTGGTTTTTTACCCTCGCTACTACTAAGCGGTCTCTACCGTGCCCCCCGGGACATGCCATAGTAGTAGCGCGGGTTTTTAACCCTCGCTACTACTAAGTTGATAGCAGTAGCGCTGGTTTTTACCCCTCGCTACTACTAAGCGGTCTCTACCATGCCCCTGGGCCATGCCATAGTAGTAGCGAGGGTTATAAACCCGCGCTACTACTAAGTTTTTACCCCTCGCTACTACTAAGAGGTCTCAACCGTGCCCCTCCGGGACATGCCATAGTTGTAGCGAGGGGTAAAATCCCTCGCTACTACTAAAGGTCCCATTTTGAAACTCTACCCCCCAGTGGATCGCCTTTTTGGTTTTGTAAAAAGCAAAAGAAAATGATAAAAAATTCAAAAATTAAAATACTTCGAGATGTAGTTATGTTACTACATCTACTAGTTAGGAAAATTTAAAAACTTAAATTTGGACATGTTTTGCAAAAAGTGTAGGGAAAATGTAAAACGGCTATAACTTTTGCATACGATGTTAGAAAAAAACGTATAATATATCAAAATGTTTCAAAAATTAAAATCCTTCGAGATGTAGTTATGTTACTACATCTACTAGTTAGGAAAATTTAAAAACTTAAATTTGGACATGTTTTGCAAAAAGTGTAGGGAAAATGTAAAACGGTTATAACTTCTGCATACGATGTCAGAAAAAAACATTTAATATATCAAAATGTTCAGCACGAAAATCCGCATACGATGGAGATCGCCTACAGCCTGTTTGCAAATTTTTAGAATCCTCAAATTCTAAAAGGAAAAAAAGTTATGCTCAAATTTCAGTTTTTTTTAATTTTGGTCAAATCTGGTCAAACTGTGGTCAAACTACTTATTCAAGAAGTATTAGTGTTACTAAATAATTATTCAAGAATATTAGTGTTACTAAATAATTATTTCAGTTTTTTGGAATTTTGGTCAAATCTGGTCAAACTGTGATCAAACTTTGGTCAAAATGTGGTCAAACTCCTTATTCAAGAAATATTAGTGTTACTAAATAATTATTGTTTTTTAGAACAATAGTTTTAAACTCAAACAGCGAAATGTGTGACTTCATGCTCAAGCTAAACTCCCGAGGGTTAATAGGATTGACATCTTACTATTGTCAGGAAAACAACAAGTGCAGACTTGGAATCGAGGGAGAATAGAACCCGGAAGTTAAGCGTGCTCAGGCTGGAGTAGTGAGAGGATGGGTGACCGTCCGGTAAGTTAGATGATTTGGAATGATGAGGGGTGATTAGAGATTAAATTGAGCAGCGATGAGAATGATTAGAGGTTAAAATAATTCAGAAATTTGAAAATTCGTGCAAAAAATTCGAAAAAAATTCCGCGGGTTAGTAGTAGCGCGGGTTTTTACCCACGCTACTACTAACGGACGTAGTAGTAGCGCGGGTGGCACCCACGCTGCCGCTATACGTTATTAGTAGCGCCGGCCCCCGCGCTGCTAATAGGCCCAAAACCCGCGCTGCTGTTAGGCTTTTCCCTAGTAGTGGTAAAATGAAGGCCGGCTGCTTATAAGTGTTTAAATGGAATATAGTTATTTAATTATGGGCCCAAGCTAAGTTCATAGGTCACTAATTTCCCACGCCTATCTAGGTAGCTCCAGACAACTTAAATTAGTTCCACCAGAATAAATAGATGATGATAAAGCCATTGGTAAGTTAGTGTTCTTTATCCAATTGTACCGTTGAAGATTTAACCAAGCTGCCAGCTATCTGACCATCTCCATGTCTCCATGGTGGCACTTCCTGTTGTCTTCCCATTGTCACCAACCGCCGGTTATTTTCTTTTTCCCCTGTGACATGCTTCATCCGATCCGGGTGCATTGCTATCATCATGAAGTATTGTAGGATCAATAACCTCATATATTATTACTCTGACAGTAGGACTACTACCGGATATCATTTGTACCAGGAACACATCAAAACCATTTAATGCCAACATTACTTATTTTCCATTTAATGCCAAGTTATGTGAAGTTTTCTCGGACAAGGAAATCAGTGATGCTCTTTTCCAGATAGGTCCTCTAAAGGCCCCAGGTCCGGACGGTTTTCCGGCGAGTTTCTTCCAACGACATTGGGGTATGCTGAAAGGTGACATTATTGAGGCAGTCAGACAGTTCTTCAGCTCGGGGGTGATGCCAGAGGGGGTCAATAACACCACCATTGTGCTCATTCCAAAGGTGGATAACCCCCGACGCTTATCGGAGTTCCGGCCCATCAGCCTCTGTAATGTAATATACAAGATCATATCAAAATGCTTGGTCAACCGGTTGAGACCTATACTCGGGGACATCATCTCCGAGGAACAGAGCGCATTTGTGCCTGGCAGACTCATTACAGATAATGCTTTTATTGCTTTTGAGTGTACTCACTACATTAAACAGGAGAAGGACCCTGATCGAGCGTTTTGTGCTTATAAGGTGGACCTCTCTAAGGCGTATGATCGGGTAGATTGGACTTTCTTGGAGCAAATGATGAGAAGGCTAGGTTTTGCGGATCGGTGGGTGAGATGGATCATGACCTGTGTCACCTCGGTTCGTTACTGCTGCAATGTCAATGGAGCCCTGTCAGATTCGTTTGCACCGTCGCGTGGGCTACGGCAAGGAGATCCTCTCTCACCGTTTCTATTCCTTTTTGTGGCAGATGGTTTGGCGGCGCTCTTGAAGCAGGGCGTTGTCTCCGGGCGAATTACACCTCTAAGGGTCTGCCCACGAGCACCTGGGATCTCACATCTTATGTTTGCTGATGATACACTATTATTTTTTCGAGCAAGCGAAGAGGAAGCCCGACATATCAAGGATGTCTTGGCCACTTTTGCACAGGCCACGGGTCAGCTAATTAACCCACAAAAATGCTCAATTCTTTTCGGAGAGCACTGCCGGAGAGCTGACCGTGGGGCCGTGGTACATGCTTTGGAGGTGCAGCAGCAAAGCTTCGAGGAACGTTATCTGGTCCTGCCCACGCCAAATGGTCGTATGACAAAGGGGAAGTTCCAGAACATACAACAGAAATATATCAAGCGAATGGTGGACTGGGATGGATTGCAACTTGCGCAAAGTGGAAGAGAGGTTCTAATAAAGTCCATTGCTCAGGCCATCTCGACTTACATCATGAGTGTCTTTAAGCTGCCGGCGGGCACATGTGAAGATCTGATGCGAATGATCCGGAATTTTTTCTGGGGAGCAGAGAAGGGCAAGAGGAAGATGCATTGGCGGGCATGGATACATCTCATTAAACCTAAGGCGCAAGGAGGGCTGGGATTCCGCGATCTTCGTCTTTTTAACCAGGCGCTTCTGGCGCGCCAGGCTTGGCGACTCCTGACGAGCCCGGACAGCCTGTGTGCTCGGCTGCTGAAAGCGTGTTACTGCCCGCAGGGCAATCTGGAAGACACGGTTTTTTTGAGTGCGGCTTCTGTTACGTGGCAGGCGATACAACATGGACTTGAGCTCTTGAAAAAGGGATTGATATGGCGGGTAGGAAACGGGAGAGCCATAAGGATCTGGCGGGATAGCTAGATACCAAGGAATGGCAACGGTAAGCTGGTTACCCCTCAAGGTCGCTGCCGGATACGTCGAGTCAGCGACTTGCTAGATAATCATGGAGCATGGAATATGGAGCTAGTCCGAAGCATTTTTCTGCCGGTGGATGCGGATGTGATTGCAACAATCAAAACCTCTCCCAGGTTGGGGGATGACTTGTTGGCGTGGGAACCGGAACATAGCGGGAACTTCACTGTAAGGAGCGCGTATCGACTTGCACTTGAGGATCTTCTTCGATTTTCTTCAGTCGCGGCGAGCAGGGCACCGGACGGGCGACGAGCCGTCTGGGCTTTTATTTGGAGGTGCCCTGCTCCTCCTAAGGTTCGAATCTTCACTTGGCGGCTACTCACAGATTGTCTACCCACTTGGGTTAACAAGCGCCGTCGAGGTCTGGAGGTGTCTGACAAGTGCCCTCTCTGTACTTTGGAGCCGGAGGACACTTTCCATGCTTTTTGCAGATGCCCGCTGGCGGTAGCGCTCTGGCAAACTATGGCGGACCAGTGGCGAATCCCGGAGGTCGCATCATTTCGCCGGACGGGAACGGAGTGGCTTGCCCAAGCCCTTTGTGACCTACCGGACTTGGAGAGGATGGAGCTCATGATGACTCTGTGACGATGTTGGTTCGTCCGCAACGAGCTGGTGCATCACAAGAAGCCGCCGCCGATTGAAGTGTCCAAACACTTCCTCACAAGCTACGTCGATTCCCTGGTGGGGATTCAGAACAATCTAGACGCGAGTACCACCAAAGGGAAGCAGGTGGTGGATACGATTGTCCCCAAACGGATCGTGCAACGGGAAGCCCAAGCGTCGCCAGCGCCGCTGCACTGGTCCAGACCAGCCACGGGGTGGACAAAGCTTAATGTTGATGGATCCTTCAGCGCCACGGGTGGAGAGGCCGGAGCAGGCATGATCCTGCGCAGCGAAACCGGTGATATCATCTTCTCTTCCTTCAGGGAACTACGGACGTGCTCTGAGGCCCTGGAGGCCGAATTACATGCATGCATGAAGGGGCTCAACCTAGCACTGCAGTGGACTTCGTTGCCTATTGTGATGGAAACTGACTGTTCGGTGGCACTACAGGCGATATTAGGCCCAGAGACGGACAGGTCTCGTTTTGCTATGATTGTCGATCAGGTTAGACGTTTGGTGTCTGGAGGTAGAGAAATAAAGATAGTTCATGTACGTAGAGAGCAGAATGGTGTAAGCCACTATCTTGCGAACTACGGTAGAGTTCATAAACGCACGGTTGTGTGGCTGGGATCGGGACCGGAGGAGGTCCCGGATTTGTGTAAGGCCGAGGCCCTTTATGTGTGAGAAATGAAATTTTTTCACCCGCAAAAAAAAAAATAGACACAATCAGCGTTCACCCCCAATTTTCTCACACCTGTCTAGTAAAAACTGCCGGTTTGTGTTTTTGCACACAAGCTATAGGCAATGCATTTTATGAAATCTAGAAGGCCTCCATTTACCGAGCACTACTTTTGTTCTGTCTTTATTCCGAATTCAATGATTAGTTTCGTTTATTACTGTAAAACCGGCACTGCAAAGGTAAGAAGGAGATTATGGATTCCTGTCTACTCTGGGTAGAGGAACATTATGTATGGCTGGTGGAATTTTGCAGGTATGACTGCAATGGAGAATGTTTAGATGCTACTGAACAGTCCGGGGCACCGAAAGGAAGATAGAACGGCACACAAGGACTGCCACGCACCGACCCGACGACTCCCGCAATTAATTTGTGTGCCTACAGCACTGCAGAACGCTCAGTAAACAAGGACCCAGTGAAGTGCCACTGTGAGATAGCTTTGCCTCTCCTGAACTGCCTCTCGGGCTGCACGCTCGAGCGGCTCCGGAGGCCCTTTCGATACCTAGCCAACAGAGCACACCGCCACAGATCTCTCCTCGCCGCCATCGTTGCCGGCCGCAGGTGCCGGCGGCGGTGCAGTCCTTCCCACCGAAGGTGGAGGGTGTGTGGTGGCTCCCAGCTACCTTCTCCACTAGCAGGGGACGGTGGCATCTAGTGGAGCTGGTTGGTGGCGGTGGCAGCGCTCACCGTGGTGGGACGCTGTCCAGCGGCTCAACTGGTCGTCCGGCGTCAGTGCGTCCCATCTCTGAGGCGCTACTTTAGCCATGGTGCACGGGCATGGCCTCCTGTGCCGGGATCTCGATCTGACGGGTTTCAACCCTGATCCGTGTTCCGTGGCCTTGAGGCCCGGGAGGGGTGCGACCGGGGATGTTGATTTTTAGAACATCTGCACCCGGGCCTTGCTATCCTAGCTGTCTAATATTGCTTTAAGATCTGTGCAACACAACTAACTTTCTATCTAAAATTTTCTCTTTTTTGTTTCTCTCGTATAAAAATATTTTTTTAGATTTAAAAATCATTTTTTGTATATTTATTTTTGACCAAAAAATCTGAAAGATTTATCCTAAATTCTAGATAGAAAGCTTTGCCACGCTGCAAAGGTTTGAACTTCAAAACATGTTTTATGCGAGAGAAACAAAAAAGAGAAATGTGTTTGCACGAATCGCGAAGCGCAGAATGGATGGCTAGATAGGGAGGGCCTGGGTGCAGGTGTTCTATTATATATTTTCGGTGCGACCGGCTGCTTGGTGGTCGTCTAGCCGCCTCTCGCTGAGGCTTCGATGCTGATGCACGAGGTTCATGGCCCGGGTGACATGCCCTACGCGTTGCCCTCGCTACCGGCGCGGCCACCGGCCTCTGCTTTTGATTTGTTGTTGGGCAGCCGGTATCGTCCATTCGACTCGATGTGTTGTCCCTAATTCAGATCAGGACAGTTTGGTTGTGGTGATCAAGATCAGGTCAGCCGGTGGTGGTAGTTGCAGACTCTACTGACTACTGCTGCAGTGACCCTATGGCTCCATGGCGGCTAAGGTCATCGAGAGGTCTTTTGGGAGTTTATCCCTTCAGATCTGATGATCGACAACGACAAGGAGATGCAAACTATGAACGATGGCTTGACGCAGAGGGATGGATGTGTGGCGGCAAGGATTGCACATTGCATGTAGCTGCCGGGATCACGAAGAAGTGGTGGCGACAATACATGTGACTTTGATGGTGATGCTACTTGGGCATCCGATCTCGAGGTCCGGGGTGAAAAACCTAGGTCTGACCCGAGGTGGTCATATCAAGTAATGGCGATTTTTTTACGTCGTTACCTTGTCGAAGGCATTGCTCGGATATGCTCAGACTGATTCTTCAGGGTGAAAATCTAGACTCTTGCCTTGTTGGTTGGATCCAGTGACGGTGATGCTTGAGGATTGCTTCCTTCCTGAAGGCGTTGCGGATGAAGAATCTCATTATCCATGCGGTGTTAGGAGATAGTTGGTGCGGATATGGTTATTGTTGTAGTTTGCCGATCGTGATCTGACTGCTCGGATTTTTTTCCATGCCTACACATAGCTTCTGTTTTATATGACTTTGCTATTTGCTGGCGTGTTTGTGTGTGCGAGTGTGTGTGTTTATGTTGGCTGTGTGCAGCCTAACTATGCATATGCCGGATGTGTGCTCATTATGTTTGTATCCACTTGATGCTCCATTATGAGACAAGAAAATTCACCCTTTGTCGAAAAAACATGTTTTTCATTGGAGCACCTTTGCTTATTAGTTACGCCGAACTGGAAGTTTGTTTTTCAGCTCTAAATGGAGGCAGAACAAAGTAGTAGCGTTCGGCATCACCAACGTGTGTCCTGAACGCTTACTACTGCTATCTGTCGGGAAAAAACTTATCATACAGATGGTAAAAATTCAGGTGTTTCATTGCCGGTGTGCTTCTCTGCTGCTCATTCACCGGCGGCGGCGATTGGTTTCTTGACAATGGCGCCATCTCCCACATGACGGCCAGTCCCGGTATGCTTCAATCTTCCGGTCTCCTTTACTGGTCACACCTCCATCCCTACCTCCTCCCAACCCCTTCATCTCTCCAATGTTTTAGTTTCCGATCAACTCATTACAAATCTAATTTCTGTCCGTGCTCTTACATGCGATAATTTTGTATCAGTGGAATTTGATCCCTTCGGTTTTTCTGTGAAGGACCTCTTCACCCGGACGGTGATCCTCCGATGTAACAGCCAGGGTGACCTCTAGTCACTTCGTTCGAGCTCCAGTGGCGCCTCACCGACGGCTCTCTGCGCCTCTTCGGTCTCCACAGATCGCTGGCACCAGCGCCTTGGCCACCCAGGGTGCGCCGCGCTTTCCACTTTGCTTTATTCTTCAGCTATTCCATGTAATAAAACGCAAGCTCATACATGCCATGCTTGTCAAATAGGAAAAAATGTTAGACTTCCTTTTTTGTACTTCCCCTCATATTGCTTCTGCTCCCTTTGAATTATTGCATTGTGATGTTTGGATCTCACCCGTTCTTATTAACTCTGGTTTCAACTATTTTCTTGTTGTGCTTGATGACCATACACACTATGCATGGACCTTCCCTTTACGCAAGAAACCTGGCGGCCTGCTCGGGTGG
>NC_041382.1:2710910-2721511 GCF_002162155.2 Triticum dicoccoides | reverse complement strand
GGGGGGCACGCCTATGTTGCTTTCTGTACTGACAATGGCAAAGAATTTCATAACAAAGCTTTCCGCGCTTTTCTCACCTCTAACGGCATCGACTTTCAGCTTTCTTGTCCGTATTCTTCTACCCAAAATGGCCGCGCTGAGCGCATCATTTGTACACTCACCGAAGGCATGCGTGCTCTCCTCTTCCACGCCTCCATGATTCCACAGTTTTGGCCAGACGCCCTAGCCACTTCCACTTACCTGCTTAATCGCCGGCCGTGTCGTCCCCGTCAATGAGTCACCCCGTTCGAGCTTCTTCACGGCGCCGCACCATCTCTCAACCACTTGCGTGTCTTTGGATGTTTGTACTATCCCAATACCACTGCCACCACGCCACATAAACTGGCTCCGTGCTCCATTGCTTGTGTGTTTCTCGGATACCCGCCTGATCATGCAGGTTACAAATTCTTTGATCCGCTCTCCGGGCTGGTCTTCATCTCCAGGAGCGTCTTCTTCGACGAGCTCGTCTTCCTGTTTGCGTAGGTGGTCTCGCCGTCTCCGCCACCCTCACGCACGCCGGCTCTCGCGAGTGACGAGCCCCGACCCTCATTGTCACCATCAGTGGCTCGGCAACGTGTAACTCTTCTCGCGCCCACGCCGGCTTCTTCATCAAGAACGACTGCCACGGGCTCTCCGTCTCGCCGATCCTCTGGGCCAACAACCCCGGCCACCTCGACCGCTCATGCCACTGATTTGGGTGTCAGCGAGTCACCTCGCTCCCCTCCGGATGTTTCGGCTGGCTTGGTTGGTTCATCTTCACCCATGATCGGTTCGCGTACCACGTCGGGCTCTTCTCCCACCTCAGTCGCTCCCGCACCTGCCACTGCTTCTGCTGGACCGCCTACTGGTCACCCCATGCGTACCCGGTCCAAGGCGGGTGTCCATTGCCGCAACACGCGGTAGGATGGTGATTACGTCCTCGCTGCATTCACCGCTCCCTCGCCATTGCCATCATATGTGCGGGGTGCCTTGTGTGACCCCCAGTGGAAAAAGGTCATGCAGGAGGAGTATGATACACTTCGTGGCCAACTGAACATGGCGTTTGGTGCCTCATCCACCCGGTAATCACCGGCAAATGGGTATTTCGACACAAACTTCTTCACGATGGTGCCCTTGATCGCTACAAGGCCAAGTGGGTCATTCGAGGGTTCTCTCAGCGCCTCGGCATAGACTACACCGACACCTTCTCGCCTATCGTCAAGCCTGCTTCCATCCGCCTCGTCCTTCAGCTCGCGGCGGCGCGTTCATGGCCGGTTCACTAGGTCAACGTGAAGAATGCATTTCTTCACGGTGACCTCTCCTAGCACGTGTACTTTCAACAACCTGTCGGCTTCATCGACCCCTCGCGCCCCACTGACGTGTGCTTGTTGACCAAATCGCTTTACAGTTTGAAACATGCTCCACGCGCGTGGTTTCAGAAGTTCACCGGTTGTCTTCAGGACCTGGCTTCACCACCACGCGATCCAATGCTTCTCTGTTTGTGCTTCATCGTGGCCGTGACACCGCGCACCTCCTCCTTTATGTCGACGACATTTTACTGACGATAACATCATCAGGCGCCTCCATCATTCTGTTTCTCTCAAAGACTTGGGTCATCTCAAGTTCTTTCTTGGCATACAGGTGCACCAATGCTCGTGTGGCTTCTTTCTTCATCAAGGCCAGTACGCTGACGAGCTGCTGCAGCGCGCCAGCATGACGGACTATCGACCCGTGCCCACTCCCGTCAACACGAAGGTGAAACTTTCTGCCACGGACAGTGCCTTGGGTGACGATGCCTCGTCCTATCGGAGCATTGCCGGGGCATTGCAATATCTCACGCTGACACGGCCCGACATCACCTATGTCGTTCAGCAGGTATGCTTGCATATGCACGCGCCCTGTCAGCTGCACTGGGCGATGGTGGAGCGGATCCTCCGCTATGTTTGTGGGACGAATTCACACGGTCTCTCCATCACCGCCTCTTTGCCTTCCAAGCTGGTCGTCTACACGGACGCCGATTATGCCGGCAGCCCGGACACACGCCGGTCCTCCTCGGGCTACCGCGTCTTCCTCGGGGGCTCGCTGCTCTCCTAGTCGTCCAAGCGACAACCTACGGTGTCCAGGTCCAGTGTGGAGGCCGAGTATCGAGTCGTCGCCAATGTTGTTGCCGAGTGTGCTGGGTGCGCCAGCTTCTGTGTTAGCTTCACGTCGACCTCGCCAAGGCCACACCGGTGTATCGCGAAAATGTCTCCGCCATCTACCTCGTGCAAAATCCGGTTCATCATCAGCGGACCAAATATATAGAACTTGACATTCACTTTGTGCGGGAGAAGGTCGCCTTGGGTCACTTCTGTGTTTCCCAACATCGCAACAGTTCACCGACATCATGGCGAAGGGCCTCCCCTCCGCCGGCGGGGGGTTGGAGCACGCCCACACAAACCGTTGCACCCACGTAGCATCTCCCTCATATCGCATGCACTTGCTTAGAGGAGTTAGTTGCGGCAGTAGTTGAGTTAGTGGCTGCACCTGCGTGTGCTTGTACTGGTATATACGTAACCTCTCCATTGATTGAATACAGTGCGATTCCCAATCACTTCTGTGATCTTCCTTCTTTCAGCATTGTTGCCCGTAGAAATGCACATGCATTCTACTTTCTTTTAGAAAAGGAGGATTACCCCTGGCCTCTGCATCTGAGCGATGCATGCAACTATTTTATTAATTATTCTCAGAGACCTTACAAATCATTACATTAGTAAGCCTGAAGCCATCATCTTGACCACACCTGTCGCTACTCCTATTCCCTTGATGCAGGGGTGCCGAATATCCGAACCTAATACCAAACAAATATGGCACAAAAACCTAACATCTAATGCCGGTTGCCCCGTCCCAGCCACTTACCGGGATTGGGTCACACACCGGTCCGGCGCACTCACTGAGGCTACCGCAGCCGTCATCCACCTAACCATCTTCAGAGCAGGTACGTACGCAAAGACCTTGCCAGGTCAACTGTCGACGCCACCATGACGCCAGACAGCGCCACCGCCCTGCGCTCGTCCATCCAGCCGCATCCATCGTCGATATCCAGCTGCACCATGCCGTCAATACTCGTCGTCAACGACGCGGTAGAAACAACGCCGCACCTCCTGGCAACCTCCACACCGTCGCCGCTGCTGGAGCTACCAGAGTCCATCACCCACATCATCTCTCCGCCGAACAGCAGAACCTCCCAAGACGGCGCCTCCACCCAATCCAGACTGAATTTTGGACTTTCGTCCGGGAAGGGTTCGGAGATGGATAGGAGAGACCTCGACATTGCCTCCACGGAAGGTAACAACATCGAGAGACGTCGCCGATGCCGGACCGAACAAGTCGATCAAAGTTTCCTCCAGTCCCCATCCTATATATACCACCAAAACTCCATCGGCTCCGGATCTGGCAACGGATCATGAACCGGAACCTGCAGAGATTCATTATGTGATGCATGTCAACGGACCACAAACCGGAACCTACTAGTTATTTGTAATTTCCATACATAATATTACAATGCCGCATGTATGTCACTTAAAGCTGCGTATGTCAACTCTTCATGAGCAGGATCACAATAAGCACGAGGTACAAACCCAAAAAGAAAAAAAATACAAATAAAGATACACACTACTTTTATGTATATTACAAACTTCAGTGACATACAGTTTAACAGAATACATGCTAAAATGGGAGATTTTGGCCTTCAGGTGACAACCAACGGGAGGATTTGCTCCATGATTGCAGGCTATCACTGGTCTTCCCGCGAAGAATGAGATTCATTATGTGATGCATGTCCGTCGAAATCTCGCAATATCACCGCCTCTTTGGAAGCTTTGTCCATGTACTGGTTGGCTAAACTCACATAAAAATACAACACATGCAGGATGTTAGGCATGCTAGAAATGCTTTTTTGTTGGTACTTTTTGAAGGCACTAGATGAAAAGCTTAGCATGTTGTCTGCATCTATTATTGGACTATAACAATGTATGCTTTAATAAATATGTACAAATAAAGTCTTGCTTACATTCTCAGCGTGGATTCCCTGCAATAGCTTGAAGAAATCTTGGCACCGGTGGTATGTCAACTTCAACAAAACCTTCCAGATATTGAACAACTTCAGCCATCTTGGGCCGATCAAACTCGTGATCTTGAATGCACCAACAAGCAACCTTGAAAGCTCTTTCCACCTGATTCAAACTGACATCACCACGTAAATTCTGGTCCACCAAACTCGCCACATCACCCTTTTGTAGCTTATTTGCAACTAGCACAGGAAAATAAACATCATCAATATCAGAAGCACTGTTTCCACCTGAGTTTCTTCTTCCTGATATGAGTTCCATCAAAATCATGCCATAGCTGTAGACATCAACTTTTGCTGTAATAACAGTTCCGCTAATCCATTCAGGCGCAAGATATCCTATAGTTCCTCTCATTGTTGTGAGAACTCGACTGAAATCCCTTCCAAGAAACTTCGCCATCCCAAAATCTGCTATTTTCGGAACAAATGAAGCATCAAGAAGTATGTTCTCAGGCTTAATATCACAATGTATAATGCAATCCTGGCAACTATCATGCAAGTATGCCAATCCTCTAGCAACTCCAAGAGCTATCTGATACCTTATGGTCCATGTCAATTCCATTTCGGTATGATTACTCTCAAATAAATGACAATCAAGAGAACGATTTTGCATGAGTTCATAGACAAGCAATCTACTATCCCCATCAGTACAAAAGCCAATCAGTTTAACTAAATTGATATGTTGAATGATTCCAATTGACCTCACTTCAGCTCTAAATTGCTTCTCTCCTTGACGAGAACCATCGAGCCTTTTAAGTGCTATGGCACAAGAATCATTTAGAAACCCCTTGAATACAGAACCAAAACCACCTGCCCCTAGCTTCTCTGAGAAGTTTTTTGTTGCATGTTGCAAGTCAAGGTATCTGAATGAAGTAATGCCGACACTGTCTTCAGGAAAAATCATCCTGTGAGCAGACAACCTCCTTCTTCTCCTAATCATTAACAGAAAGAAGAGTGACAATAGACCAAAGAATGCAAAACTTGCACCGACACACACTCTAATGATCAATGATCTTCTGTTGTTGTTGTTGTCCAAGCTCGTTTGCACTTCTTTGGCGGCAAGGCGAAGGTAAAGAGTGGCTATATTACTATTAACAGTGTCATTGCATTGTTTTTGTATCATATTTATTAACTCGCCATTCCAAACAAAGCATTCATTGTTATCATAGGAGTATGCAGTGCAAGTGCAATCTCCTAGACAAACTTGTGCACATCTATCTGCATTCCTAGCATCCTCTATATTGTTGCCATTATTGGGTAATACAACACAGGTAATAGGGTGGAACATGTCTTGTATACTTATGGTTTTGCTGATCCCACAATTTAATGGAGTATTTCTCACACAACCTCCTGTTCGTTCATCTAGCTCCCAATCTTTTGGTGATCTAATGGAGAAGCCCTTCATACATTTGCAGAATGGAAGGGTATAATCATTACAAGTGGTGAAAGGCCCGCAAACATCAAACACATCACACTGAAGCATGGGGAGAGCATAGACCATTCCCCAACCCTCTGAGCTTTCAACCCAAATGAGTGACTTTGTTTGACCCGAGACATCCAACACAGTATGATAGTAACGAAATAACTCATGTTTTTTTCTGAATTTTCCAAATAACTCATGTGATTCGTCATATGTGAAGTACTTCTCTTGGTCATTGTTGACAAATGTAAAATTCATATAGTTTTTGTACGCCATCATACTCATCGCCGAGGGGAAGTACTGGCCGTTCCATATCCCACTCGACCAATATGGTATGGATGAGTCCCTTAGTGTATATATGAAC
The DNA here is from genome assembly GCF_002162155.2 of Triticum dicoccoides. NCBI lineage: Eukaryota > Viridiplantae > Streptophyta > Magnoliopsida > Poales > Poaceae > Triticum > Triticum dicoccoides. The sequence goes on along the minus strand of NC_041382.1, from coordinate 2,715,601 downwards.
TGATCTGTACCATTTGGGTCTAACTGGTCGATGTATCTTCCGGGAGCTAGGTCAATGGAATTTTTCCTAGAAACTAGACGACGGTTCAAACCAGTGACTTTGTCCCAACCCAATTTCATGCCAGGGAGGAGAGTATCAGTGGGGTAGTCAAAGCTCTGCCACAACACATCAGATGAGTTTGAGGAACTCTGCAAGATGAAGTTGCCATTGTTCAACAATATTGCGATGGTGTCGTTGGTTGTGGCATTTGTTTGGGCAGACCAGATTGTGGATTTGGTGGCTTGGTTCGAGATGACAAGATTGCCATCACCGATGATTGTTAGCATCGATGAGGCAGGGTCTATGATTGGGTTTTCACCATTGGCGACCCATACTGGAGTTAGCTTGGGGACCTTGTTGAACCATATGCCTAGATACCAGTTGAGGGTGTTTTGGGACGACTTACTGCCTGTCTGGAAGAAGCCGAGTGCAAACTTGCCGTTGCTGGAGATGATGGTGTTGTTTCCCGCAAGTACTTCGCCGGATGCAAGGGTGTCCATCGCAGCACCACACGCGGAGAGATGCGATGACAAGAGAAGCCCGAGAAGGATCACGGCGAGAGACATGCTCAACGATTGGTGGAGGCAGTATTGTCAAGAGGTTTAGGATGGATGCTATGTTTTGTTCAGAAGTGAGAGTATAAATACACCGTGAAGCCCAAAAGGTCAGCTCTACGTACCCTCAACAACAGATAGTTCGTGCCAAAAAACAAAATGTTGGTTGTATGACGTTGGTCAACATTCCTAGCGAACTAGTTTTTGAAATCCAGCCTTGTTGAAGAAGGTGTAATAAAGGGGTGTGGTCAATGATTCGAAGTGCTGGCCGGCTGTAGGATTACGCATTCTGGGGCTGCTATGCATGTTTTAGCTTCACTAGTTTCAGCAGTTAGAATGATTCTAGTCGTCTAAGATGATTACGCATGGCGGTTGTTATGCCTTACGCATATGCTAATACTAGTACGAATGGACGGCTAACACTGTTTAATTTCAGCAGTTGACATCTAAACCTCCAAGGCGTCAGAATGGACAGCTAGCCCGGCCGCCGGTGCACAATCTATCTGTTGACCATTTCAGACGCGCTGCTCTCACACCGTGTTAGCGGTGCAGGTGCGGTGGATGAGCTGGAAACACAAGACCGACGATGTGCCGTACGTTTCTCGTTTTGTGGAGTCGTCGCAAATTTTAGCTGACTTGTGCAGAGCTGAGGATGCTAGAAAACTTTCTTCCCAAGCCCCTACCCTGATACACCTTGCCCGGCCATACGCGTCTTACAAAAGTTCCACTCCCTCTATCTCACAATATAAGAACATTTTTTACACTAGTGATGTTGGGGACCTTGGTGTTGTCTTGGGGACCTTGTTGCACTACACTAGTGTCTATGATTGGGTTTTGACCATTGGCAGCCCATATTGGTGTTATCTACTCCCTCCTCGTAATATAAGAGTGATTTTGACACTAGTGCGCTAGTGTCAAAAATGCTCTTATTTTATGGGATAGGGGGAGTATCTGGGCCTCACGGCCCGTAGCAGGGTTCGTCCGCCGATCTGTGATCAGTTTTTTCAATCCCTTGATCAGTTTTCTCTCCGGTGGTCACTTGGTAGGTCTTCTTTTTTGGTTCACCGATAATAGATCGGATTGCATTGCCCATCATCATCGTCCTCACGTGCCTCTACTTTGACTTCGGCGTCGACTCTAAACCGGCCAGTTCGCCACAAACCGTTCGGCAAGGCTGGACGCGCCACACAAGGACTGCCTTCATGCGTTGCTATCGGCCGCTTGTTTGCATCGTCTCCATCTCCGGTCCGTCTTCTTCTACATGGTCTCCACTGTCCGAGACATCACCGACAACATCGCCATGGACTATGGTCTGCGTGTCTTCCCCGCCATGGCGCGTATAGCGCCGCCATTGGTTTGGTCGGTCTTCGGCTCTTCGCCAAGCACGCGCCTACCACCGATCGAGCCACGGGTTGCCGCTGCGTCGTCCCTACAGACAGCAGTGTCGCCGCCCCGAGGTCCTTCCCGTGGCTGCCATGACCCGCATGCCGTTTGCATCGTTGACCCTTCGGGTCGTCATGCAAAGACACATGGTACACGCCGCTACCCCGAGGTCCTCCCCGCAGCTACCTGGACGCACACACTGCCACTGCGTCGCCCCTTTGGACCGTAGCGCCGTGGCATGCGGTCCACGCCACCGCCCCGAGGTCTCCCCCACTGTCGCCTCGACATGCGCGCTACCGCTACGTCGCCCCTTCGGGGCGTGGTGCTGCTGCACGCTGATGTGGAGCGAACCTCGAGCCGAGGGCCGGTCCGTTGTTGGCCCGATCTTTCACGACACAAAACTCCATCGCAGCAAGAACAAGTCGCGGGTTTACGAAGATGTTCGCAAATCCCACGGAAACAACATGCCAACCCCTCAATGTGAAGGAATAACATGGACGAACCGTATAGGCTCAGCTTGTAATCCCCTACGCGTCATGTTGCAGGAACTCACACGCCAGTAGAGATTTATGACAAGAATTCTCCAAATTCGATAATGGCCGACGGCCGAAACACACACAGTGTCTAATTGATCAAAACATAATCTAACCCCTATAAACAAATCGAAAAGGCCCCCGCATCGCTCTCTCCCTGGGGCGACTCGGGCGGCGACCCCAGATCCGGCCAGAGCGGCTGCTCCCTCCCCTCGCCGCTTTCTCCTCGCCGCCACCGGCGGCCTTCATCGGGCAAAGCCCGTGCGGAGACGGCGGCGGCGGGGCATGTTCTTCCGACGGCCGGTTGGCGTGCGAGCAAGGGGACTCGCCGCGGCTGGCGTCCGTCCGGTGGCCTTGGCTCGTGGTGACGGCCGGCGTGGCTGCAGAAGGTGTGTCGGGGCGGGTCTGGCCGGCCGCGGCTGGATCTGGCGCGGTGGCGGCTGGGCGCGACGCCCTGTGGAGGTGGCCGGCGGTCGCGGGGTTGCCTGAGGCTTGCTCGCCGGCGATGGAACGCTGGGGCGGCGGCCCCAGGACGTGGTGGTGTCGACGTGCTCCTCCCCCGCGTAGGTCGTCCGGCGGAAGCCCGCGAGGTGGCGGATCCGGGGCCCTCGCGCCCGGATCTGGTGGTGAGGCGGACCGTCGGCCTGTGGCGGTGGTCCGGCAGAGGCGCGCCGGCTTTGGTCCACGGGGGTGGCGGGGAGGTGCGTGGGGTCATGGCAGCGATGGTGCTGCCATGCATGCTGGGCGGCCGTAGGTGGCCTCGGCGGCAGCTGGCGGGGGACTCCATGGTGGTGTGCTGTTGTGCAGATGGCCCAGATCCGCGGCGCCGCTGTGGAGGGAGATGGGCTGCAGTGGTTTCTATAGCCGGTGGTGGTTGGCGGCGGCGTGCTGCTCTGCGTGCTTGGTCATGGGGCTTGGACGAAGACGGCTGGCTTGATGCCGGAGACGGCTTGCTGGGCAGACTACGGTGAGAATGGATTTGGTGAGCTCCGGGCGAAAGCCTAGCTCGACCTCGGTCGTTGCGGACATCGACGGCGTCCTAGTACGTCGTTCCCTCCTTGGAGGCGTTGTCGCAGAGCCCTTCACCACCATTGTCGCCTCGGTCTCGGGCTCTCCAGGTGAAAACCCAAGTTTCGACCTTTGGTCGGAGCGGGCGTCGGCGGCATACTTGTCGCTTCCCTCTTGGGGGCGACGCCTTGGAGGTCTGGTCCTTCGTCAGTTCATGGTGGCTCGAGTGGCTTTGCGGGTTCACTAGTAGAAAAAGGGCCTTCAGTCCCGGTTCATAAGGGCCTTTAGTCCCGGTTCTGGAACCGGGACTAAAATGTCGGTACTAATGCCTCTCCCTTTAGTCCCGGTTCAATCCAGAACCGGGACTAAAGGGCGCGGCCACGTGGAGCTCCACCTTTAGTCCCGGTTGGTAACACTAAAGGAAATTTTATGATTTTTTTGGAAAAAAATTTGAATTTTTTTTTGATTTTTTTATTTTCAAATTTCTGAATTATTTTAATCTCTAGTCTGTAATCACCACCCCTCATCACTTCTCAATTTATCCTCTAATCACCCCCTCATCATTCCAAATCATCTAACTTCCCGAACGGTCACCCATCCTCCCACTCCCCCAGCCTGAGCACGCTTAACTTCCGGGTTCTATTCTTCCTCGCTCCAAGTCTGCACTTGTTGTTTTCCTGACAATACTAAGATGTCAATCCTATTAACCTTCAGGAATTTTGCTTGAGCATGAAGTGACACATTTCATAGTTTTATTTTGAAACTATTGTTTTTAAAAAAAATTATTTAGTAACACTAATATTTCTTGAATAATTAGTTTGACCATTGTTTGACCACAGTTTGACCACAGTTTGACCAGATTTGACCAAAATTGAAATAACTGAAATAATTATTTAGTAACATTAATATTCTAGAATAATTAGTTTGACCATTGTTTGACCACTGTTTGCCCACTGTTTGAATTTTTTTCGATTTTTTTCACTCTAGATCTTAAAAGCCCCGTAACTAATTTTCTATTAGGTTTTTGAGGATTTTGAAAATTCGGATGTAACTTTTCGAGTAGATGATTTTTCATATAAAAAACTTTTTCATCCGAGTTAGTATGCAAAAGTTATGCCCATTTTTACAAATTTCAGAGAGATTTTGCAAATAAAGTCAAAATTCACATTTGCAA
>NC_041382.1:2707979-2710572 GCF_002162155.2 Triticum dicoccoides | reverse complement strand
CCGGTTCGTGGCACGAACCGGGACTAAAGGTCTCATCCCCATTAGTCCCGGTTCGTGCCTCAAACCGGGACTAAAGGTCTAATCTTTAGTCCCGGTTTGAGGCACGAACCGGGACCAATGGTTGTGGGCCAGGAGCGAGGCCCATTGGCCCCGGTTCATCCCACCAACCGGGACCAAAAGGTCCAGATGAACCGGGACCAATGGCCCACGTGGCCCGGCCGGCCCCCTGGGCTCACGAACCGGGACCAATGCCCCCATTGGTCCCGGTTCTAGACTGAACCGGGATTAATGGGGTTACCCGGCCTAGACCAAAGCCCCCTTTTCTACTAGTGGTTCATCGTCGGCCAGGCGTGTGCGCGGCTTCGGGGCCGGTGAGGATGTCGGAGCGGCGGCTACAGAAAGCTATGTCGTGGAGTGTCGGATCTGGTCGTGTGGGCGGCAACGTCGTCATCTCAGGCGGAGCGCGGCTTCGGGGCCGGTGAGGATGTCGGAGCGGCGGCTACAGAAAGCTATGTCGTGGAGTGTTGGATCTGGTCGTGTGGGCGGCAGCGTCGTCAGCTCAGCGGAGCGCGGCCTCGGGGCCGGCGTGGATGTCGGAGCGGCGGCTCCGGAGAGCACCTCTGTGCTGTGGAGTGTCGGTTTTGGTCGTGTGGACCACAAAATCGTCGACTCGTGTGGAGTGCAGCCTCGGGGCCGACGTGTGTGAGTTTATGTCGTTTGAATGCTGGAGTGGCGGCTCCAGGTCGTGTGGTGAAGTGGCAACTTTGGTCGTTGGGGCGACAGGGAAGTCGGCTCGTTAGGTACGCAGCCTCGGGACTGGTGTGTATCGATGTATCGCTTTTCGGCCAGTTTTCCTTACAAACTGGCCAATTCACTTCTTAATGCAAAGGCAGAGCTTCTGCTGTTTTTTTGAAAAGAAAAAAAAAATCTAACCCCTATTACATGGCCGCACCATGCCTTTAAATAAGCTGACTAAACCTGGCCTAAGGCCCCTAACATAAAATAATAGAGTCCAATCCTTTTACATCTCAGATTGGATTTTCTAGCAAATTTTGCCTAATTAACCTTCAAACTTTGGTACGCCATCTATCTCTGATTTATCCTGGTGGGCCCCAGCCTACTTCCTTTTTTCTATTGTTCATTGTTTTTGAGATAGCTCCACGAGTTGAGTCTTCTACTCGTATACCTTTTAATTTTGCAACTCCAAGAAATCTCCTTCCATGCAAAAACATCCATGGCTTTCTGATTTTTATTTGGTGGAATAAAATAATATTCATCTCTCCCATGTAGGCACGCATCAACTTTCTTCATACTAGTCCATCGTGTGACCTCCATGCTTGCTCCCAGTGGCGGAGCCAGGAATATTTTTTAGGTGTGGCAGAGTTTGTGAGGGGAAAAAACAATGTAGTAACATATAACTATGTGACTTTCCTGCTTGCTGCCTCTCTTGACGGTGGTTGCTGCCATGCCCACCATGCTGACTAAAGATCGCGTGGTTGCTCTGTAATCGCTGCCTCTATTGCATGCCTTAGGGGTTAGCCGACTAGGGGTCGGTCGGTCGGTCGGCAGTAGGGACAAATATCACAACAAGACATACATTGTCATGAGTTTGGAGGAGTAGCTGTTGCTCCTAGTTGTATATTGTAATACCTCAAGATGATTTGAGTCCAATTAGATCTAGTTTCTTCACCGGAGAGACGGAAAGCGGTGAGGCTCTGGGTTTCGCGGAGTTGGCACTGCTCATCACACAGCTAGAGACAAGCTTGAGCGGCGGCTGCAAGGCGATTCCTGATCAACCGTGCTTGAACGAAACAGCTCCTGTATCTCCAATCAACTAGTACATTTTTTTAGCATGTCCAATCAACTGGAGCACATGTGAATTGATTTGCAATTGACTGTCAATGGTGTCCTCGTTTAGAACATGGGCTTGTGGGTCATGGGCTTATGTGATGCAAGTCACCTATTGCTTAATTCTCTCCTTCAGCGGCAGTTAGGCCTCTAATGAGGCAGAAACACGTAGGTAACACACAACTACCTGGTGAAATACATTCGAGGCCATGAGTTGCCTGCCCCCTGCGAGTATTCATCCTCCAAATTGACGAAACTGACCAAAAATCCATTGACTCAGCTCAAAGCTTCATACATACAGTATATATATGCAATACTTTTGCCAAATTTTAGGTATGGCAGCTGCCAAACCTCGCCATATAGCTGGATCCGCCCCTGCTTGCTCCCTTAGTCAGCTCAAGTTTGATATTCTGATCAATACATCGAACACCACATCAAGTACAACAAAAAGCAAGAAGGTTCAAGTAGCCAAAGTGTGAAAAAAGAAAAAAAAATAAGTCTAGTGGGGGCACATTGCAGAACACCCCTACAAGATAAAGAAGCTAATCTTGCTCAGGCGACGGTGGAGGAGTTGTGGGAGCAAGACGTGAGGCGATAGACCGGAGCTCGGCGAAACCACACATTTTATAAATTGCGTCAGCCGCACGCAAGGGGATCACATGTTAATTACCAATTTATTGTGAATGTTCCATACCGTCCAGACGAGGGCACCCATGACCACCCAAAGGACAGGCCGCGGAACGGC
>NC_041382.1:2701879-2707781 GCF_002162155.2 Triticum dicoccoides | reverse complement strand
TCCCTAAGGCCGGAAAAGATAGGAAAAACAATGGGGAGATAGGAAAAACAATGGGGAGAAAGGAAAAAATAGGTTTACTGAGCGGATGGTGTGTCAGACTCCGCAAAACAAAACCACATGGTGCATGCTGGTAAATCTTGACTTTCGGTAAGTTTAGAAAGAAAATGGTAAATGTTTGTGGAGTTTTCGTTGGGGGGCACTCCACTGGTGCAGAACCGGGCAATAACACCGGTTCGTAAGGCTCTTTAATGCCGGTTCCATAACCGGTACTAAATTTTGGGCACTAAAGCCCCCCCCCCTTTAGTACCGGTCCAGCACGAACCGGTGCTAAAGGGCAACCACGTGGCACGAGCCAGCTCCGGGGGCCGCACCAACCGGTACTAAAATGTTTGGGGGTTTTTGGGTTTTATGATTTCTTTTTCATTTAATTTTGTGTTTTCCATTTTAATTCTTTTTCGTTTGCTGGTATTTTACGATACTACACATTGTACACGTTATGCATATATATGGTAGCTAGTAGAACCAATCATATATATAGATCATCAATGTCTCACAAACCACCATATTAATTCACACATACACACATGTATAGCTATATACAATTTCTCGTACATATGCATGTTGCCTTCGGAGCCAGTTGCATTAGCCTAATTGGTGCCTTCGGAGCACGATGACAAATTGGAAGTGGTTCATGACCTGGTCGATGGGGGCGGTAGCGGGTAATAGTATTCTCCCTTCGGATTTATGACCTGGTCGAGCAAAAATCCCGCTATTTCCTCTTGAAGTGCTTCTACGCGCTCCGTTTCTAGGAGCTTGTCCCGCACCTCTTTGAACTGTTAAGAAGGTGATCAATATGCATGTGTATTAGTTATGTGACTAGATATGATAATGGTGTAAAAATTGTGAATAGTGTTCTGACAAGCGTACTCATTCCTGTCTTTGAGATCTGCTCCTTTCGGACGCCATCATGCAAATGTTCTCACAAACGCAGAATGCACACAAATCAGTCCCCTGCGCCTGCTTCAGGGCCTTTATTACGAGAATGGAATTTAATTTGATCAGATAATAATTAATCAAGCATGATAATTAAAGAGATGGCAGCTAGCTAGCTAGCTAGTACTACTTAATTACTTATCTTGGGTCGAAACCATTTCAGCTGTCATTTCCATTCGCCTTCCGTGACGCTGATGAACCTTGCCTAAGCCCTGCCCGCCGACAAAGAAAATGAATAAAGGGTTTATTAAATAGTTCATATCATGAAATGACGAACTAAATAGGCTGATATATATATATATATATATATATATATATATATATATATATATATATATATATATATAGTTAATAATGATTGAAATTACCTGTTGACTATCCCAAACAAGATGTTATAGTCACTATTTGCTTTGAGTAGCGAGTCCAGTATTTCAACTGTTCCGGCGTCAACTTTAATGATACACAAGATCCAGTGAAATCTGCATGCACACACGTTTGCATATCTTAATTAAGCGGGCATATGTAAGCAAAAACATGTAGCTAGCTAGTTGGCAAAAACAGAGAATTTGTAGTACAAGAAAGTGTGACTCACTGGAAGTTGTAAGGAAGTAGTATATCTTCATTGTATTTGAGGCGCTTCAATAACTCTAGTATGCTGTCCTCTACCTGCTTTTCATAGTGCTTGTTTATTTTCCATGTGTATTCATTAACGGTGTTTGGGTCAATGAACCCAATGCCATAGCGTCCACCTTTTCTCATTTCATACATCTTCATCCTGCATAATACCACAGAAAAGAATATAATGAGGATAATTACAGGTAATGATTGATCAAAAGGATCACTACAGCTAGCTTGAGACTTAAATTACAGAAAGAAATCACTTACAGACAATAGCAACAGACGATAGATTTGTCGAGTGCGTCTTGATTGTATAACTGAAACAGTTCAGAATACTCAATGGTCACAGGTTTCTCATGGTAGTAATGATCCTTCTTGACTTGCACCATGAGGGACTCTCGATCGGATCTCTTGGTAATGTTCATGTACCATTCATGTAATTCATACATTCTTGTTGGGAGCTTCTTGACCTCTTCTGGCTTGACCAAAGGTTGGCCCCGGGCATATTTCCGTTTTATTTCCTCCTCTTTAAGCACAGGCATGTCCTCGATCTCGAGGAGTTGTCCAACAGTGATTTTGAGAGTTTCAGCCTGCATTATATGCTCCTAGGTTATTACCACATCGCCCACCTCGGGAACGTAAATTGTTTGGCCACAATAATATTGGGCGCGCGTACTGTCACGTGTTGTTGGCGGCACAACAAGCGGGGGGATTGATTGCGCCGCCTGTTCTCCTAGCTGAGCAACGGTTTTCCCGCATTTTTTGACAGCTGCTTGTTGTTTGCTCGAGCTCGAGCTTGCCTCCTTCTGTAGACGTTGTCAATGTAACTTCCTGATGTGGCGCTCATAGTCTGTGTCAACAGGCTTAGGAGCTGGTGGTTGAGCCATACGAATGAAGTGGTCAACTACTTCCACAGGCACTTTCTCCCTTGGCGGCGGTGGCGGTTTCGGTCCAAAATGGGCGTCGACTTCTGCCCGCACTATGGCATTGGTTTGCTCCTCGGTCCTGTCGTAAGCCCTCTCAGGAAGAGGAGTACTGAGGTTTGGACCATATTTATATCGCTTGCCTCCGCCTGTACTTCCTGTACTATGACCTCGACTGGTACCGCTACGCACCATAGCTGCGGGGTGTCTCTTCTGCGATTGCTGAGGCGGCGGAGACGGCTGACGGGGCTGAGTTGGACGAGGAGGAGTGGCCTGAAGCTGTGCCGGACTTGGAGGAGGAGTTGCCTGAGGTTGTGCCGGACTTGGAGGAGGAGTGGACGTCTGACGCTGTGTCGGACTTGGAGGAGGAGTGGCCTGACACTTTGCCGGACTTGGAGGAGGAGGAGTGGCCTCACGCGTTGGTGGACTTGGAGCGGGAGTCTGCTGACTCGGTGGCGGACTTCGACGAGGAGTCGGGTGACGCGGTGTCGGTGGCCTTCGAAAGATGATGCAATCCTTTCTCCATAGGATGACATGATGTATGGCCTCTCCCAATGTGTGCTCGTCGTCACCTCCAGGAATGTCAAGCTGTAGCTCCGAATATGGGTCCACCACCTCATCAACCAAGACACGAGCATAGCCCGCTGGAATCGGGTTGCAATGGAAGGTTGCCTCGGGGGAATTTGAAAAAGCAACGGCGTCCGCCACCTTCATGGATATGTTCTTCATTTTGAAGTGTAGCTCGCAGTTAGTGTTCTCTGTGATGTCATCCACGGGGTATCTATCCAGCACTGCGTCGCCCGGGGCGGAACCCACGCTGCTTGTCGGCATGGATGGGGCGGTGCTATCCAATGCTGGATCATCCGCTAGCTGCTGCAGCTGCTGAGACCCCCTTTGCTGGCTAAGTGAGTTGATCTGCTCCTGCTGCCGCTAGAATTTAACTGCCAATTCCGCTTGACTTGCTTCTAGGCCTTGAAGGCGTTCATAGTCCCGCTTCCTCTGCTCCTCCTCCATCTTCCTCTTCTTCTCCTCCGCAATCTTCTTTCTCGCACGGGTTCTGTAGTCGGTGTTCCAGTCCGAAAACCCCTCATACCACGGAATAGCGCCCTTGCCTCGTGTTCTTCCCGGGTGTTCAGGATTTCCCAGGGCACGCGTAAGCTCGTCGTTCTCTCTGTTGGGCTGGAACACCACCGATCGAGCCTCTTCTATTGCAACAAGTATCGCATCGTCGGCTCCGTTCAGACATGCCTTCGTCGAAACATTGCCTGTCTTCGGGTCCAACTCCCCCCATGCGCATAGAACCAAGTCCTGCACCTGGGGGGCTAGCTCTTAGTAACCGGAGTGACACCTGCATCCTCCATCTCTTTCTCAGACTTATCCCACTTAGGCATTGCCACCACGTAGCCACCTGGCCCCAGCTTATGGAACTTATCCTTTTTTTTCGGCATTCTTCTTGTTTATTCTCGACCGTTCCTTAGCTAATTATGATTCCTTGAATTTCACGAAATCGTCCCAATGAGCACTTTGATTCTCTAGTATCCCCTCGAATACTGGAGTCTTCCTTCCTCCCTTGACGTACTTCTCCCACGTCGTTCTCTTGTGGTTCTTGAATGCAACTGCCATCTTCCTAAAAGCAGCGTCCTTGACTTTCTGCACATATGCTTCTGTGAAATGATCTGGTAGGGTGAAATGTTCCATGAGAGTATCCCAAAGCAGTTTTTTTTATTCTCGTCGACAAAAGTAACATTTGGACGTGGCTTTGCTGGCTTTCTCCATTCTTGAAGGGAGATCGGGAGTTGGTCCTTCACAAGAACTCCGCACTGACGAACGAACTTGTCCGCAATCTTCTTAGGCGCTAATGGTTCGCCATTAGGTTTGAATGCCTCGATATTGTACTTTACGCCCTCCTTCAACTTTTTGTTCGGGCCTTGTTTCGTCCTTTTGCCTGAAGATTTGCTCGATCCGGATGGCTGAAAGAAGAAAGATAGATTCGTTAATATATCTTCAACTCATTTAAAACATGCGATGATCACCAGATTCCTGCTTATATAAATATATATACCTCGCCGGTGTTTGTTGTTTCAGGATCAACATGTTCTTCGTCGTAGTTCATGACTTCATCAATTCGGTCATCGCGATCGAATATCATATCACCCTCTCCGGTGTTGTTTAGAAATTCGGAGCCGTCAAAATCTTCTTCATTCTGATCATCATCTGGCCCGCGTATGATAGCGAACATGGTCTGTTCTCTCTCTCTATCGGTATTGTCCGCCATAGCTTTTATTTAACTATGCCAAAACAAATATAAAACAATTTAGTATAATCTCGAATAATAGATATAATCTCGAATAATAGATATAATCTCGAATACATCGTCTCGAATAATAGATATAATCTCGAATACATCGTCTCGAATAATAGATTTAATCTCGAATACATCGTATCGAATAATATATAATACTGAATACTACATCACTGGCTAGGTAGCTAATTAAAGATCGAATACTACAGAAGAATCTAGGACACTCGCGGTTCCTGCGGCGCGGACGGTGGACACCCAAAGAGAAGGAACCCTCACAGGATCATAGCTGAAGTGAGATCCCTGAAGAAACTGCCAGGTATTGGAGAACCTGTCGCCCTCTAACGCAACCATGTAGCGATGGACGTGCTCGTCCTCCTCCCTAACATGATGATGTACCACCTCCTGCGGGGCCGGCTCCCTCCGCACCGAAACTGGCCCACGCGAACGCCACCAAACAAGATCAGGGTCGACGACGGGACCCGAGGCCGGGTTCCTCATCAAGCGGCGCGCCCCTCCAGGCAGCACCACCCATTGCCAGCCCGGCGGAGCCCAGTCCCAGACATGGGTCAGCTGGACGTCGTCGCGGACATGTCGACGGCGAGGATGCGGGCCGGGCATCGTCGACAACAAATACTATATGCCGCAAAAGTAAAGTAACATTTTTTAAATGATGGATATTGTGATGATTTCATATATGCAAATTCTAAATTTTATAACTAAAAATATAAGGAACTAAAAAAACATCGATCATCGTCTAACAATTTGAAATTAGTCTAATTCATCTAGCATTTCCAAAATTTCTAACATTTCTATATAACTAACATTTCTATAACATTTGACATTATATATATATTATAACTAACATTTCTATATACTATTTGACATTAATCTAATCTAATTAATTAATTCATCTAAAACTTTGTATGAAAAACAGAAAAACAGAAAAAACTAAAAGCTAAAAACAGAAAAATTGTGTGTGTGTGCGCGTGTAGTGTGTGTAGTATGTGTGTGTGTGTGCATGTAGTGTGTGTGTGCGCGCGCGTGTGTGTGCGCTACGGTCGGCGCC